>NW_028258308.1:606060-909090 GCF_053883595.1 Heterocephalus glaber | reverse complement strand
CTCCCTGTTGCTGTTAAGTGATTCTATTCACATCTCTGTTCTTTCATTCTGCCTTTCTCTCTTGCCTTTAACAACTTCTTAGAGTTTGTGTGATCTTTCTGTGTCTTCTGGCCTCACCGCTAATCTTACCTGTTCTTTCTACCTGTCAATCCCTCCACAACTCCTTTTAACTCCCCACCCCGAAGGGGAAACATGCTATATTGAAGAGTTTATTCATTATAAACTTATGTTGGCTTGGTCCTCGGTTTTAATTTAACTCACATAGTTAAATGTGATAGATTAATAACTACCACAAATTGTCATTTTCTAAGCTGTGCTTGATGCTATGGTATTGCTGACTATGTCATTTGGGCTAACATGTTGTGATTGATCTAATTAGTTTTTCTTCCTGATATAAGGAAAATAAAATAGCCTCAGAGTCATTAGAGTCTCAAAACCCAAACACAAGCTATACCTGGAAGACACCTCTGAAAAGCAATCATTCCACAAAGGCTTTAAACACAAACAACAAAGATACCTACATTAAGCAATTTTGAAATATCAACCCAGGAATTAAACCAAGGAAAGTACAAAAAAACTAAAATAAAATAAATAAGAAGACACTTAAGCAAGGCACAAACTCAGGCTTCCATGCCACAAAAAGGAAATTCAGGGGGAAATGAGGTGGAAAAATCTGATAAGCAACCACTAGGACAACCTGAACTGATAGCACAAGAAGTAACAAAGCAGACACGTGAGGCTCTAGAAAAATTCAAAACAGAAATAATCTCCCAGATAAATACAGACCTGGCGAGCAGAATGAAAGACATGATTAGAAGCTCTAGAGCACAAACAGATAAGAAAATAGATAAGATCAGAAACATGCTAGAAGCCATGAATGGCCAGCATAAGAAAGAAATGGAAAACATGAAACAGATTCAAACAGATATTCAGGAGATTTAAAACTCCATTGAAAGCATGCAGAGCAGACTAAGAGAATCTGAAGACAGAATATCAGATATAGAAGACAGGATTGTGGTTAAGGACAATGAAAACTGAGATTTCTTAAAGATAGTATGGGACCATGAGAAATCAATCCAACAGCTGCTAGATGAGGCAAAGAAGAATAACATAAGACTGATAGGAGTCCACGGAAAAAGCAGGAGAAAGTATAATTGACATAAAAAACTGTTCACAGAAGTAATAGTAGAAAACTTCCCAGACAGAGGTAGAGAATTGGACATACAGATAAGTGAGGCATATAGAACTCCAGCCAGCCATGACCCAAAAAAAACTACAGCTAGACATATAATAGTCCAAGATCCAGGAAACCCAGCAGAAGAACAAAATTCTACTTGCAGTTAGAGAAAAGAAACAAATCACCTACAAAGGAAAGCCCGTCAGAATCACGGCAGATTTCTCAACACAAACTCTCAAATCAAGCAGAGCCTGGAGTGAAGTATTTCAAGCCCTAAAAGAAAATAATTTCCAACCTAGACTGTTATATCTGGCAAAATTATCTTTCAAAATCAATGAGGAAATTAGATACTTTCACAACAAAGAACACCTGAGAAATTTCATGAACACCAAACCAGCACTACAAACAATTTTAAGCAATATCCTAGAAAAAGACAATGAAGGTCACAACTCCATGAGGCCCAGGAGAGAAAAGGCACCACACAAGGTAAGACACTAAAGTGAAAGGAGGGGGAAATAAGAAATGAAAGAGCCAATAAGAGTAAAACATCATGACAAGGATGAGTCAATATCTCTCAATTATGACTATCAATGTTAATGGCCTCAATTCACCAATCAAAAGAAATAGACTGACAGAATGGATTAAGAAACAAAACCTAGCAATATGCTGTATACAAGAAACACACCTAACTGGAAAGGAAATCCATAGACTCAAAGTAAAAGGATGGAAAACAGTTCTCCATGCCACAGGATCCCAGAAAAAAGCAGGGGTAGCAATCTTATTTGCAGACAAAGTAGATTTCAAACCAAAACTAATTAAGAGAGACAAAGATGGTCACTACATATTTGTGAAGGGAACAATCCGAGAGGAAGAGATGACAATCCTAAATATATATGCACCAAA
The DNA here is from genome assembly GCF_053883595.1 of Heterocephalus glaber. Taxonomy (NCBI): domain Eukaryota; kingdom Metazoa; phylum Chordata; class Mammalia; order Rodentia; family Bathyergidae; genus Heterocephalus; species Heterocephalus glaber. The sequence continues at coordinate 907,010 of NW_028258308.1, read as the reverse complement.
TACGAATGGACCCAACTATACAAAACAAATATTAATGGACATGAAAAATGAAATAAGCACTAATGCAATTGTAGTGGGGGACCTCAACACCCCTCTATCACAAATAGAAAGATCAACTAGAAAAAAAATTAACAATGAAATTCTAGAACAGAACCAAGCTATTGAACAAATGGACTTAATAGATGTTTACAGAGTGTTCCACCCCACAAAATCAGAACACACATTCTTTTCAGCTGTACATGGATCATTCTCCAAAATAGATCACATGCTAGCTCATAGGACATATCTAAGTAAATGTAAAAGAACTGAAGTTATCCCCTGTGTATTATCAGACCATAGTGCAATAAAATTGGAGATCAATAACATAAGAAACTGCAAAACTCCCACAAACACATGGAAATTGAACAACACCCTCCTGAACAACCAGTGGGTGGCAGAAGAAAATAAAGAAGAAATTACAGTTTCTACAAGTAAATGATAATGTCAGCACAACATACAGGAATCTGTGGGACACAATGAAAGCAGTTCTATGCAGGAAATTCATATCAGTGAATGCCCATATTAGAACAACAGAAAGAACTCAATTAAATAACCTAATGCAGAACCTCAGGCTCCTAGAAAAAGAATAGCATAACAAACCCAAAGCTCATACAAGAAAGGAAATTATAAAGATCCAAGCAGAAATCAATGCAATGGAGACTAAGAGAATGATACAAAAAATCAATGAATCAAAGAGTTGGTTTTTTGAAAGAATAAATAAAATCGATAAACCTTTAGCCAACCTTATCAAAAAAAGGAAAGAAAAGACTCAAATCCATGCAATTAAGAATGAAAAAGGGGAAGCCACAACAAATCCAGCAGAAATCCAGAGAATCATCAATACCTACTTTGAGAACCTGTACTCTAACAAAATGGAAAACACAGAATAAATGGACAGGTTCCTGGATACATATGAATTGCCAAAGTTAAATGAAGAAGATATAGAAATTCTAAACACCCCAATAATAATGAGTGAAATGGACAATGTAATAAGAAATTTACCAACAAAGAAAAGCCCAGGTCCTGATGGGTTCACTGCTGAATTCTACAAGACATTTAAAGAAGAACTAATGCCATTACTCTTTAAACTCATCAAGGAAATTGAAAGAGAAGCAATACTTTCAAATTCATTCCTGGAAGCAAGTGTTACTTTGATTCCATAACCAGGGAAAGACCCAACCCAAAAAGAGAACTACAGGCCAATCTCCCTAATGAACATAGATGCAAAATCCTCAACGAGATCCTGGCAAACAGAATGCAGAGTGTCATCAAGAAGATCATACACCCTCACCAAGTCGGATTTATCCCAGGGATGCAAGAATGGTTCAACATTCATAAATCAATAAATGTAATACACTATATTAACAGAGTCAAGGACAAAAACCATATGATCATCTCAATAGATGCAGAAAAAGCATTTGACAAAATTCAACACCTATTCATGATAAAAACGCTAAAGAAAATTGGAATAGAAAGTCTTTATATCAACCTAATTAAGGCTTACTATGAAAAACCAACAGCCAACATCATACTAAATGGTCAAAAACTGAAAACTTTCTCGCTAAAATCAGGAACAAGACAAGGATGCCCAGTATCACCACTCCTGTTCAATATAGTTCTGGAAACATTAGCCATAGCAATTAGACAAGAGAAAGAAATAAAAGGAATAAAGATGGGAAAGGAAGAAGTGAAACTATTATTTGCTGATGATATGATACTTTATATAGAAGATCCAAAAAAACTCGGTCAAAAGTCTTGTAGACCTAATTGAGAGATTCAGTAGAGTAGCTGGATACAAGGTCAACACTCAAAAAACAATAGCCTTCTTATACACAAATAGCAGACCCATTGAGAGAGAAATTCGGAAAATAATTCCTTTTACAATAGCATCTAAAAAATGAAATATCTAGGAATCAACCTAACAAAGGAAGCAAAAGACCTCTACACTGAAAACTACAACTCTCTGAAAAAGGAAATCAAAGAGGATATAAGAAAACAAAAAGATATCCCTTGTTCCTGGGTAGGAAGAACCAATATAATGAAAATGGCTATACTTCCAAAACTACTATATAGATTTAATGCAATACTGATTGAAATTCCAACAAAATACTTCACAGAACTAGAGAAAACAATTCAAAAATTCATTTTGAAGCAGAAGAAACCTAGAATACCAGAAGCAATTCTAGGCCACAGAGACATGGCTGGGGCTGTCACAATCCCCAACTTGAAACTATAGTGCAAAGCTATTACAATAAAAACAGAATGGTACTGGCAAAGAAACAGACCCGAAGATCAGTGGAATAGATTAGAAGATGCAGATACAACTCCAGACATGCTCAGCCACCTCATCTTTGACAAAGGCACCAACCACCCTCATTGGAAGAAAGATAGCCTATTTAATAAATGGTGTTGGAAAAACTGAATTTCAACCTGCCAAAGATTAAAACTAGACCCATACCTATCATCGTGCACTAAACTAATATCGAAGAGGATTAAAGATCTAAACATTAAGTCAGAAACACTAAACTTGCTGGAAGATAAGTTAGGTAGAACTCTTGATGATATTGGCATAGGAAAAGACTTTATGAACAAATCTTCAGTAGCACAGGAGCTAGCACAAAGAATCAACAACTGGGATCTCATAGTATTAAAAATCTTCTGCACTGCAAGAGAAACTACGAAAAAAGCTAAAAGACAACTTACAATGTGGGAAGAAATTTTTAGCAGCTGTACCTCAGACAAAGGTCTACTATCAAGAATATATAAAGAATTGAAAAAAATCAGATCCCCCAAATTCAAAGACCCAATTCAAAAATGGGCATCCGAAATGAACAGACATTTCCTAGACAAAGAAGTAAAAACAGCAAATAAATATATGAAAAAATGTTCAACATCACTGGTCATTCGAGAGATGCAGATGAAAACACTGAGATTTCACCTCACCCCAGAAAGAATGGCTGCTATCAAGAAATCAACCAATAACAAATGCTGGCGGGGGTGTGGAAAGAAAGAAACCCTTCTCCATTGTTGGTGGGAATGTAGACTGGTGCAACCACTGTGGAAGTCAGTATGGAGATACCTCAAAGAGCTAGGACTAGAGGTCCCATTTGACCCAGCTATTCCCCTACTGGGAATCTTCCCCAAAGAATTAAAAGAATCATACCACAGCAATATATGTGCACCTATGTTTATAGTGGCACAGTTTGTAATAGCTAAAACTTGGAAACAGCCCAAGTGCCCATCGACTGGAAACTGGATAAAGAAGATGTGGGGTTTTTTTATAAAATGGAGTACTACTCAGCTATAAAGAATGAGAAACTAGAGACATTTACAGCCAAATGGATGTATATTGAGGCCATACTCTTAAGTAAAAAAAATAGGACACATATGTGTAAATACCAAATAGTTTCTCTAGTGTGAGAAATTGAAAGTGTAAATAAGGATGAAAATGATTAAAATGAATAATTGATAATGTGAAATATGAAAAGGTCCAAGGGTTTGGGGATGGCGGGAGGGGAAGGGGAAAGGGAAGAAGGGAAAAGAAAAATTGTGAGAAAGAAAAAAAAATGGAATCAAAGTCTATGTAAATAGGGAAGGGTGGAGGGGGTGAAGGGTGCACTGGTAATGGGAGAAAAAATAAGAACTAAGATACATCATGTTCTGGTACAAACACCCAGTGATGAATGTAAATGTACTTCATACCTAAAATGTACATATATAATGAACTCCATTCTTATTGAAGAAATTGAGGCTAAAAAAGAAATGTGGCTCTTGAGAAGTAACCCAGTACACAAAAGTACTAATGTATTTAATGCTTCTTAACGAATGGATGTGTCTGACTTCTTTTTTTATTAGTACATTTTAGATATATATGAAACATTCATCAGAAGGAATTTGTACCTGGACATATCTTGCTTCTTTTTTTCCCATTCCCATTCCTTCCCTTCAACCCCTCTTCCTCTCTTTATTTACAAAAATTTTGTTTCCATCTTTTCCTTCTATTCTCTTTTTAATTCTTGTTTCTTATTTCCTCTCCTCCTTCCCCTTCCCTTGTGCCCCTTCTCATTTGAACATTTTCTTCCCATTTCCCAACATCTATTACACATTTTCGTCCTTATTTACACTTTCAGTTTCTCACACCAGAAAAATAATGTGGTATTTAAACATGTGTGTCTGATTTATTTTACTTAAGAGTATGGTTTCAAAGTGCATCCATTTAGCTAGAAATGTCTCAAGCTTATCTTTTTTTATGGCTGGGTGGTACTCCATTATATTAAAAAAAGCACATCTTCTTTATCTATTCATCAGTCGATGGGCATTTGGGTTTTTTCCAAGATTTATCTATTACAAACTGAACTGCTATAAACATGGGAGCACATATATCACTGTGGTATGATGCTCTGAATTTTGGGGGGAAGATACCAATACATGAGTTTATAAAGAAGGTCACAATTTCTAATATGCTTGAATGAGAAGTAAAAACATATTGTGACACATGATATCATAAGTAATGAAGAAATTTTATAGTTGTAAATGTTATTTAAGGTAACTTTTTAAAAGTATCTTTTATAGCAGAATGTTTTCATATATAGAAGTAGCACTATGGGAATATGCAGGAAAATAATGTTTTATGAAAAATTGGGAGTGGGAGGTTTAAAGGACCAAATATTATTCTATTACATTTTATATTTGAATAATTCTAAATTCTCAACACTCATCTTTGTATACTACTGTGTTAAATCCTTACACCGACAATATCTGGAAAACACTATATTCTTTCTACAGGTAGAAAAACTAAGCTTAGAGAATTCATATAGAGGCATTCAAGATACCCCCTAATCAAAGCTAAAGTTTCCCAATGGAAAGTCTAATATACTGAGCTAAGAAATGAGAAAGTTTCCATGTTCCAATTTTTCTATTCATAATTCTGTGGGGGTAGACATCACTGCACTCTCAGATGTTTCCAGTTAATTTTCTCCAGGGGCATAGAAAGATTATACTTTTTATCCCTTTCAAAGCTTGACGTGGCCTTGGAATTTGTTTGGCCGATGGTGGGTGCGTAGAAGTGATGTGATATCTTGGCGGAAATATTTCATGGGCAACGCAAGGCCCCCTAGCCGTCTCTCCCCCAGCACACACTGATGTGCATCACTTACTCCCTTACAGGGCCACTCCTGGACCCATCGCAAGAACTAAATATATTTTCCCTGGAGTATCTGAGATGTTGGTATGGCATATATATATATATATATATATATATATATATAAAGCTAGATTAGAGATAGAGATAGAGATATCTTAAGGTAACTCATACTGGCTGAAACATTTTTGTACTATTTTACATCTAACTGGAGCCCAATTCTGCCACACATTTAAAATGCAGCCTTGCTGGGCATGATGACACACATCTGTGATCCCAGAAACTCAGGAGGGTAAGGCAGGAATTCAAACCCAACCTGGGCAACTCAGTGAGATCCTATCTCAAAATAAGCAATAAAAGGGTCATGGGTGTAGCTTAATGCAAAGGGCCCTGGGTTCAATACCCAGTACCACAATTAATTAATTAATTAAAATGCAAATTTTTCTTTCAGTAGTAATTTAAAAGGTTTTGATGCATGTTTTGGTTTATTAAAAACAATCTCTAAAGTTCCTCTCTAATTTTATTTATGTTACTTTTAATAGCAAATTCACATACCCCATTCAATTATAACAGCACCCTTCTTTTTAGCACCCTTACAATAGCTACATTTTGGTTTTATCCCAGCTGTCAGTGAGTATTCTTTCTTTTTTGTTCTTTCTATAGTATCATCTCCTTCTCTACTCTACAATAGACTTGGCTTTCTGTAGCTACCTACCAGACTCTAACATGATTTGGGTTTAAAATGTGTCACTAAATTGTCTTGTAGTAGGAAGGTTTTTTTGTTTTGCTTTGGGGGGGTTCCTGGGGATTGATCTCGGGTCCTTGAGCTTGCAAGGCAGGCGGCTGAACCACTGAGCTAAATCCCTGGCCCATGTAGTAGACGTTTTTAAAGCGACTAAATCTGTAACTGAGATCATAATGGTGCTTCATTAAGCAGGATTCCAACTAGTTTAGGCAAAGGAAAGTGCTTTACTGCCTCACTCAGTTCAAGAAAAAGCTAAAGAATGAAAATGTAGCAAGGTTAGGGAGACAACCATCCCCCGGCAACCTGAAACTGGTGCTACAATCCATCCTGGCAACTCTCTTGCCCCCCTGCCTGGCTTTCTTTCTTTCTGTGTTACTGTTCAATTCTGTTTCTGTGCTCAATTGTCACTCTGTATCACTACAGACAATCACTTTTCACATCACAGTGGCCATTCACATATTTTGTATCCTATCCACCTCTCCACCTGTAGGTACTGATCCTTTTTCTATTCTAGAATGAGGGATTCCAAAGAAGGTCTCAGGTTGGCTTAGTTTGGTCAGATGTCTCTATCTGGGTCAAACAATTGTGACAGAAAAGGGGGTGTCTTACTCACTTTCCTCATCAATGAAACAAAATGCCCAATACCCCCAACTTAAAGGAAGAGAGTTTTATTTGAACTAACAGTTTTTAAGAGGTCTTTGGTCAGCAGGCTCAAATGTAGAAATTGCATGGCAGAGGGGCGTAGCAGAGGACAGCTGCTCCTAGCATGGTAGGTCATCCCCCCAGCTACCTGATCCTTCCCACGAGGCCCCACTCAGCTGCTCAACTCACCATGCTTACGGGACTCACAACCTATGCACCCTCCAAAAGGCCCACCTCTGAGCTCATGAGAGTTCTGGGGGACATTCCTGTTCGAAATCATAACAAAGAACATCATGGTGCCACATACTGCCAGTTTTCCTCTAAGTCACTTGAAAGGCAGGCAAAAAAGATGACCTCAGAGATGGGAGGACAGAAGCTGTGTAGACAGTATTTTGATATTATGATACCCATTATAGACACCAGAAAAATTGATACAGCTTAATCTGGTTTAGTCTGTATAATTAAGGAGTTGATTATAACTATAATATAGCTTAATTAAGTAAGTTAGATTACAGTGGGTTTCATACATCTGTACTTCCAATGTAACTGAAAATCTACTTTTATTCAAGGATAAAAGTGGTTCACAATTGCTATATTTACTTTTAAACTAAAATCTAACAGTGAAATCTGGAAATCATAATCCTAACTTTGCATGAAGATTTAATGAAAAAAGGCAGCTTGAGATTTGAGACAAAAATGTTAGTGATCCCATCAGTAGGTCATTTATACCATTGGAGAACTCTTAACCTCACCCCTTCTTCCAATCATTCTTTCCCTTCTCTACTTCAGCCCCTTCTGCATTTCATTAGGTTAAAAAGACCTCTTATTTCACATCAATAATCACTTTCCAGGAAGATCCCCATTCATATATGGATGAAAAAGCTATAGAAAAGTAGAATTCACTTGTCCCACTGTTGCATAAAAAAAGATTCTCATTGAAGTCATTTTTTAAAGATAAAATGTAAGTGTAAGAACACTTCTTTAGCAGTGTCTTATGTCATGGACTGAGTCCTAAAACTGAGGGAATTTTCGGCTGAGTTTTTCTGGAGTGCAGAGCTGTTTTTTGTTTGGTGGGAAGAATTTCAGAAAGTGAATTTCTACATCTTAAGTTGTAGCACCATTAAAGTAGTATGCCAATCTAGAAATCAAAAGGTACTTATAATAGGCAAGAATGGAGGACCACAGAATTTATTGTTTAAAATTGCACACATTTGAGACTGAAAGAGGGCACTATTACTAATATGCCTAGACAACAGAGTAAATTGAAACAGTCCTACCCAAATCAAGTCTGAAAATCACCCTACCTAAATATAGCAATTGATCAGTTTGGCTTTTCATTATGTACTATTTTCTGCTGATACTATAAAAGAAAAATAACTCTTTCCTTGTTTGAAAAAATGCCAAGTGTTACAATTGACTTATTTTTCATGAAACATTCACCTGTAACTGATAAATTTTTAATGAAACCTTGGTTATATATACATTCTTGAAACACAGAGACTTCACTTAAAAATTCATACTTTGTTTTGTTTTGTTTTGTTGCTTTTAACCTAGCTACAGTTAGTAAATAAGGCCCCAACAAACTGTTCACATTTGGGCTTGGCCAAAAGAAAATGAGGCCTTGGAAGTATAGGATTGTGGTGGACCACAGCCTCTCCTCTGTCCCATGGCTCTGGAGATTTCCAATGGGCCGAGGCCTCTGTCCAACAACAGAGACAAAGCCATAAATCAGATTTTCCTTGGAATCCTGGGGAGAAGATTGAGACAGTTACTAGTTATGTTTATTCTCAACAAAGGCCTTTCTATCCCAGGTTGTTGAGGGACATTACTTTTGGATTAAAATCAAAAGGAACTCATTGACTGGTTACTACATGCTCATAAAGTAAAACCAAAACACAAAAAAACAGCAAAAATCATTTTGCCATAATCATGTTTTCCAGATGTACTTAGGCTTTGAACCTGCAGTTCATCTCACTTCCAGTCTCTACCTCTATGCGGACACTAGTCAGTTATGATATAAAGCAACATAGGTATCAATATGAGGCCTTACTGCAATTCAGATTCTGTGTGCTGTGTTCTGCCCATCAATTCCTGTGTGTCCTTTACCCTCCAAACAAGTGAAGATCTCAATATGAATCATGATTTAAATCCCTGTAAATGCTGGGAAAACTCTCCTCCTCATGAGTGAGCTTTCCCTCTCTGTATCTGTAAGAAGCTTTTCCCATCATCTATTCATACAAATGCAGGTTTCACTTACACAACTATGTAGCACATTTTTTTGTGAATTTTGGGGCTTTTGTCCATAATTCCGAGGCATTCAAATGTTGATGTTAGACTTGAGATGCATTTCAGCCTCTCTCCAAATGGGAGGTAGGGAGAAGCAAGCGACATTTGAAGAAATGTGCTTTAAAGAAATCTCTTGACTGGTAAGCAAGTGTTGATGTCTTACAGCCAATGATGCAACAGACACTACCAACACTCTGACTGAGTGGAGGTTAATCTCTTGTTGTAAAAGGTCTCCACAGTGCTAGATGAAGCCACTTATAAGAGAATTGTGTCACTTGTGAGGACCAATTCTCCATACCTTAAGTTCTTCAACATGTAATTTATCACCTCCAAAAATACTTAAATACAGGATGAAGTCATTCAATAATTTTCCCACAGATTCAAATAGATTTGTTAGAATGACATAAATAATAACCCAATGAGATCAAGAAGTACATAATAGTCTGCTAATTGTTCATTTAGTTTATGAATTAATCAACTATGCTCACAATGAATTGGAAAATTTATGTTCTTTACACTATTAAAATAACTTTAGTGAGTGAACATAACTGTCTCATTGGTAAGCAATAGTTTTTTTAAGTTTGTGAAATATGTTAAATATTAAAGAATGAGATAGACATACAGAGACACATCAGTATTTATGTTTATGTATGTGTATATGTGTATGAGTATGCTAATATATGTGTATTCACATATATAGATACATAGAGTGAATTGATATAAATATTTAGAAGACAAGAATGAATGGATAAAGATGCATAAAATGAATTAATATCAAAAACACAGAAAAATGCTTAGAATTAAAATAATTATTTGTCAATGAATTATATGCATAGTGTTTGGTGTATGCCAAATGGTGATACTTTTTCTCCCAAGTGTGTGGGTCTCTATGATGCTAATTTTATTCATTCAATTTCCCACAGTTGTGAAGACTAAATAGGGCATACCCCCACTTAGTGCTTGTGAGTTCTTAATTTTATGAAAAGTAAAGCACTCGAAGATGCCCAAGATATGCAACCTAAGTAATTTCTTCAATAATAAAAGTCATTCTATCTTAATTTTAGCTTTGAGGCCTTGGGAGTTTTATGTGTTTAGAAAATTGTTCAAATGATAAAAAAAAAAGAGCAGAGCTGCTTTTAAAAGTTTATATTTCCCCTAAGCATCATGACTGCAACTAATCCCCTCAAATTAATTTAATTGCTTAGAATGAAACATCTCAAAATATGGAGCAGAGTCATTCCCATGAAGATGAGCCAGATTTGTATATTTGCTGTTTCTGAGAGCTCCAAACCCATCTGGGGACCTTTAGCATTCCTCAGCTCAACAGCTTTGGCAAATTCATATTCCTAGGGAATAGTAAACTTTCACTTCTCTTCTTAGAATATTTTATATCTGATTATGGTTTATGTCCCAGTTTTTACTCTTTTGTCTTAATAACAACTCATTTTTAAGAGGATTTAAATTGTCAATAACAAAGAAGGAAAAAACAAAGAAATAGATGGAAAAAGGAAGTCTTTGCCTCCATTTTAAGTATTTGTGATTTTTTTCATTCTAATAATACCTTTAAGGAATTTGGTTTATCATCCAGATGAGTCAAACATTAGCTAAAATTTATGGTACTAAAGAATTAAATACCTACATAGAAAGGGAATTGGAAAATATTTTCTGACTGCTTTCGGACTCTCTGAGCAGATAAAATAAATTATGAGTAGCAAAAGAGAAAGTAATAAATTTTCTATAATATGGCTATTATAATTGGGTTACCTACCTACAGAAAAATGCAAGTTCAAATGTATCATATTCCAGATGTTAGATTGATAAAAGTCTGAAAATTGATTTTTAATAAAAATTGGTAGTAAACTAGCCCAAGGTATGCCAATGAATCAAATGCACACTAATGAAACTTAGGAGAAAATTTTTCTCTTAGAAAAGAATACCTCAATATTTCTAATAAGTATTTTGCAAACATGCCTCTAAAATTTTTATAATTTGACTCATTATGGTGGTCCTTCAATACCTTAAAAATTATAATCAAAACCCAGAAACAAAAAAACAGGTGTCTTTGGTTGCTGATGTTGAGATTGTATCTCCTGTTCCAATGCCTTTGCTGTCTAAGTGATTCCCTAAAGCAAATGTATGAATGTAGGAGGGTCTCCTATAGATGTGAGATTGTGCTTGTCCAAAATCTAAACTTAATTCTTCCCCAGACCCCTTCGTAGGAATCATGCTGTTTCATTTCAGGATATGGGTAAGCTCACCTGTCTCCATGTACTTTTCACTCATTGTTGTGATGTCGTCTGTTCCCCCAATCATATTATGCTGCCCTAACCCATTACAGCACTGATGCTCGTAATAACCTACCCAGCAGTTTGAGAATAGAGGATATCTACACTCCACTGGGTACCAACAACCCTCCTAAGAACACTGTGAACCCTCTGGCAAGTTCAATCACACATGGTCCTTGTTTCTAGGACTAGTTCCCTAGTGGTCCTAGTTTCCTACTTCAATTCATGCAGTCCTAGTTTCTACCATCAAGCTTTAGGAAACAAGGTTTGGTTTGGTTTGTTTGTTTGTTTGTTTGTTTTGTGTGTGTATTTTCAGTTTGCTATACCACAGAAAACTACAAGAGAAACATTTGTTCTTTTGTCCCGAGCCTGAACCCCAAAAGTGTTTCTAGATCCTCTGGTTGCAAAGAAAGATGATCCTACTATTTAATGATCATGATCATTGTGTTACTTAAGACTTTTTTATTTTTCAAAGTATTTTATTTCTTGGCAGAAGTTATAGTCAAAAAATACTATACAATAGCATCACCACTATTAGAGGCTTTTAAGAATAAGAACAAACAGTTATGTTCAGCTGTTTTCTGATTTTTACTATTTCTACAAACATATCAAAATCCTTGTATGGATCTCATAACACAAAAATAAGTACATTTTGAGTATACTTTAAAGGAGAACATGCTACAGATTTCCCTCTATAGCAAAGGAGAAAAGTGTGACAGTGTATTCATCTGCTTATTTAGAGGGCTGGGGATAATATATTGGTTCTATTTTAGTAATCTCACATATGTGTAAGGGTAAGAATCAAGATGTATCTGGATCCACTAACAAGGACAATGGTTAAATATCCCATTTAGTTTTAGCCCACTTGTAGTCATGTCCTGGTTTTGCCCTTTAACTAACAGGTATGACCCAGGGCATGTAAATGGCACAAAACATAAAAGCTGGTAAGAGAATTTCTTTGAAAGAGAATAACCCTTAATAAACAAATAACATGAAAAGAAAGCCCTCATTTAATGGTTGAAGGCTGAAAAAAAATAATTAACTTTTACTACATAAAAATAAATTTGGGTTTATAGCAGCATAATTCATAATAGCTAAAATCTTGGAAGTTGTCTATATTTCCATCAACAGATGAATGTATAAAGAAAAGGTGGTATTTATACACAATGGGGTACTACTCTGCCATAAAGGAAGATAGACGAGTCATTTGTAGGAAAATGAATGCAACTTGTGATCACAGTGTTAAATGAAATAAATCAGACACACAAGCTTAAATAGCACATGCTTTCTCTTATATGAGTACCCAAAAATATAAATAAAGAGCAAAATAAAAGATAGATAATAGGAAGTAAAGAGATAGATCTTTCTCAAAGAGGAGGGGACAAAAGATGAAGCAAGGGAGAGGGAGGGGAGGGGAAGGAGATGAGAAAAGATTAAGTTGTATTTTGTCCATGTGCCAACACCATACAAGGAATGTAATCATTGGGTGCTACAAACATGTACTAATAAGAGACAAATTTTGAGGAAAAAATAAATAAAAAATAAATCCCCAGAAAAAAAAATATGGGCTTCCAAAAGCAATCCAAGAGAGAGGAGGTTAGAAGCAGAAATAGAGAGGACAAAGCAATGTGGAAGAAGGAGAGAAAAAGATGCCGGCCCAGCCATGGGGGCAGGGGCCTGGTGCACAGAGAACAGTCTTTGACCAGAGCCTAGGAAAAGGGGATTGCCGGTGCAACTGCAGGGACAAATGTTTAATATTTATTGTTAAGGGGTTTTCTTAATGTTTTTTAATTTTTTTAACTTTTATATGTTTGTACAACTTAAACAACTGAGATAACTGTTTTTAAATGTAGCTCTCCCAACACTGTTAAGTGATGCGTGGTCAAAACCTGTTACTACATTATATGAGTGGAATTGGAGGAAATAAAGAAAGTGGCCATTCTCTATTGACCTGAAGAAGAAAGGATGCCACAGCTGGGGATGGCAAGACTCAAGAAAAATATAAACTTCAATGGTAAAAGGAAGTTAGAGGAAAGGGCGACTATGAGAAATTGTCACCGATTTTGTGGGAAACACACTGGGACTTCAAGCCTTTTTTAATTTAAATATCAAGGCATCATTGCCCTCCACGGGCTGAGACTCCAAGAAGTCCTGGAAGCTGGCAGCTGGCCTGCAACATAAAGTAATTAGCACGGGGCGCTGAGGCCAGTCAGCATTCAATCAAAGTGGAGTCATACTGTGAGTACAGGAGGCTATTTTTCTGGAGCTGTGTTAGTGACTTTCATCTTAAAAGTATACAGTTTTCTTTTCTCTCATCCCACCTACGGACAAAAATATAGCTTAAGGAGTAGCAGAGTCATCTCCGTGACAGTAGAAAATACGTGATCATTCAGAACAAGAAGACCACACAATTTTTGTCAAACTCTTCAGGACACTAACCTGATAATAAACCAAGTTCTAAGTCAATTAATAGAGAAGCAACTTTCCAAACTTATCTTTTAAATGATTGTATGGAGTAAAATGTGTTGATTCCTATAGATACACACTCTCTACCTACAAAAACTCAAAAGTGATGAAAATAGTACTGTTCTGTAGGAGATGAATTTTAAGTTCAACTCATCATGATTTAAAGTAAAAATAGTATAAAACTCTTTTAAAGAGACATAATAATATATCTAAAGAAAATAGTAACCACTGCAATGAAGAAGCAAAGAGGTTTTCAAAGACGAAAGTTGTGAGTGGTTACTAAAGAATTATAGAAATAGAATGGTGCCTTCTGGAGAGCTCAACTAGTTTCGTCAATGGAATCAGGTGCATTCACTTCCCTTAACTGGCATCTCGGAAAACTCAGACCACAGATCCAGCTCCATTACTCACCAAGCAAACTCTATCCATGGAACTTACCTATGAGGAACTAAACACCAATCAGATGTACATAATACACTGTGCCTTCAATGTTTTATGTGCCTCTATAGGTTAATGTATTAGCCATTCTGCTTTGTACATCAAGGTTTAGAGTTGGCAGCATGTCTTTCCCTGAAAGGCAAAACCACTTTCAAAGAGTTAATAAACCAGGATGCTGAGTATTGAGAGCTGAGGGCCAAGTTCTGAATCATGAATTCACTTATGGTAGCACCCCAGGAGGCACCTTGGGAAACAGCCAGAACACCTTCTTGGGAGCTACCCTAATTGTTCAAAGGTCTATTTTGAAATTCAACAGAAAAAGACCTCACTAGTATACATAAATCTTAATATATAAAGATTCAAATCTACTGCTATCAAATGTGCTTGGCCTAAGATAAACAATAAGAAAATAATGAATTATTTAATTTCATGTAAAGAATAAGTTACCAAAAACAGTAGAAACTACATGGCAAGATTAAAAACTAAAATATGCTTTTTATTAAGAAAAACTCTTCATTTGCACCTTCATTTAGTTTGAAGACCAATATTTCTGATCTGTTTTTAAAGTAGAATTTGGCTAATTCTAACATAACATAGTAAATTTAAGTTCTTTTTTTTCTAAAAATGATTATGCTTAAAGATCTAGATAGCATCTTTGTGATGTTTTCTGCTACTTCCGATACAGAGAAAAACTTTGCTATCTGGGAATAACATTAGTTTTCACTTTGACCTTGTGCAGACAATTGAAATGACACATGCAGCTGTTGAAATGAAATGAAAAATAGGTTAACCACATGTGGAAACTACACTTTTTACTCCAGCTTGTTGGAGGTTGGTTTAATAAGCCACACTTAATCTTTTACAACATAGAATATTATTAAATACATGAAATTCAGCTTGTTTCTTATATTTCTTATTCATTAGTCCACATTCACAGATATAGAATTGAAGAGATCAAATGGTGAAGCTAAAATGTGACTGATATTCCCTTGAAGGATATATTAAACACCTTTATTTCCTTGCCTGCAGAAGTACAGGTTTCTGTGTGTGGAGGTACAGATGTATAGAATACCCAAATATAAATACCTAAATATAAAGTATATTCATAAGTTGGATCATCTTATGACTTCTGGAATCAAAATGTAGTGATATGGTTTGGAACCAAGACCTACAGAATTTAACCCATCGAAGTGAAATACAGCTTACAACGTTTCTTTAAAATTTGGATGCATTTTAATTCACCTTTTAAAATAAATATTTATTGAGCATCTTCAGGTGTTAGGACTTATTTGGGTGCTGGGGATTTAAAAACAAAACAAAACTTGTCTGCCTGGAGGTTACATTCTCCAGGGAGAGGCAGCTAGACAGGAAAGCACTAAGGAAAAACCAAAGCAGTTGAACAAGGGTAAGAGTTTTGGGAGTGAGGGTGGGTTTTGTAATCTTAGATACATAATAAAGAAATTTTACTTGAGTAAAAGCCCAAGACATTTAAGTAAAAGCTTTTTTTGAAAGAAAACGGAGGGGGTAGGGCAAGCTGTGCAGCCTGGGAACATTCGCCCTCAACAGAGAGAAGGGCAGAAAGGTGCAGGTGGACAGTGCACCTGACCCGCAGTGCCAGAGGAACGTGCCAGTCCGGAGCTGGGGAAGGAGGGGTCTAGGTCTACCCCGAGGCTACCCTGTGTTTTGCTGACAATACTGTTGTTCTTGTATTACTTTTTTTATCTTATTATGAAAATATTTAATTGGTTTGCCCAAAATTTAAACTGTGTAATTTTGAAAATTTTATAAATCCTCCATAGTTTCTTTGTGCTGTTTGAAAAAAAATCTGTAGCATGCAGCATAATAAAGACTAGTTTCATTTAGCTCAGTGGCCAATAAAATCTAATTCTTCATATTCATTGACCTATCTCCTACTCAGGCTTTGGCTTTTTGCCTGTTTCTTATCACACCATCATGCTTGCCCTTCCACTTGTCCCTGCAGCAGAAGACTCACATTGAATAATCAAGCAGGAGTCCTTTTCATTCTTAATGATTATAAAACTGTTTTGTGTTGTAATATTTTCCTTAAAATTTAACCTTTATTTTAATGCTTTAGAAACTATATTTGAGTCCTTGTATACTTTGTAAATTTGGAATGTACACATCACTATAATCTCAACAACAGCAAAACTAGGATTATTAATAAAAATAGTACACTTATACTATACTATACTTTATACACTTATACTATACTTTATACTGCATATAAATTATTTAGATAAATTAATGAATGTAGACATTACCTCACATATATAATCCTTGGAAATATGTTATTAAGAGCATAAAGACATTTCTAGAACAAATGTTATTATATTTCAAATGAATAGCATGTAAGCAAACATTTCACTCCTAAAATACCAAAATGCCTATGAACAACCCACCCATAGACCAACGGGGGCCACCACTGTTCTGTGGATGAGGTCTGAGAAACATTTCCCCAGGAGTTTGTTAGTGATATTTTAGGGAATGTAGCAGAGGGTAAGTAAGGGGTGAAGTTGCTGGCAGGACGTAAAGATATCTAACTTCAACAAGAGGATATGGCTTTCATCTAATTTACAGTTTGGGTGTCTGAAGAAATTTTAACTCTAAAAAAAGACAAAATTTCTTAAAGCAGAACATCTGAATTTGTCTGGAGGAGACAGTATGAAAGAATTATTGAACAATATTATACTATATCCAGTGGCATAACTAGAATAAGAATCTAAGATCTCCTAACACAACAGAGTGAATTTTTTACTGTATTATGTGCTCTTCTTTATACTACAGGAAAGAAAAAGACATAGACTACTTTTTAAGCATAAAGCTATTAAAACTGAAAAGAAAGCCTTTGGAATAAAGTAATTCATAAATAGCATGTCCACTAAAGCCTCTGACATGGGCAAGATAAAAGAAAGAGAAAATATATGAAATACTTTGTATGCTGTTTTGTGGTCTGAGGAAAAAAAGAATATTAAAAAATTACAGTTCTGATGCTATACTGTTTCAGGAGTTAAAGCCAAATTTACTGAAGAGATTATCAAATTGGATTAGCAGATATGGGTGTACCGAATTGATTATTGAGTAAATGTGAGGGATCCACGATCTCTTCCACTCACATTTTTTGCTATGACTGAAGTTAGTCCCATGGAAGACTTAGAATTCACTTGTCTCAAGAGTTCCATTCTCTGAACGTATCATTTCCCAGCCAGAACTACACTAAAAAACAAGCATCCGCTGCTGACCTTTTAAATCCAGCACCCTTTGAAACTCCAATCACAGAAAAATACCTCGGAAAGTGTGGCTCTTTCATCTCTGTGTGGTGGTGAACACGTAGCTCTTCCTACAGAAGCTGGCAAGCCCCGGTTCCTTTTCTCACATGTGAGAAAAGCTTTGAAAAAGCCATTTCCAGCCAAAGTTCTCAGCCTTCTATTTCCTTCTTTACTTAAAATGAGGAAATGATTTGTAGAAAGGGAAAAAAACAATAAAAGGATTCATTTATTGTCTGCTTAGCTGTTCTGAATTATCTCCTAATCCACATCTTTGCTGACTCTGGAAACCCCTTGAGTCCACTCTCAATACTTGACAGAGAAACATTGTTTTGTTAAATTTTGTTCTCATAACCAACTTGGACGTTGGTGAAACATAATTGTTATACTTTCTTCAACATTTGCCAGATGCTTATTTTAAAGTTATTATATAGCAGAGATCCAAAGAACAGATAAAAATCAAAATCTGTGTGCATGAGTGTGTGTGTATTTCAAAAACACATTCAGAACATTGTGATGCTTCACATTATTTATTCTTACATTAAGTTACCTTTGTAACTATAGTTATTTGAGCTAACACTGAAGTACTTTTGTAATCCCCAAGAAACCACACCGGATTCATAAGAACTAACATTTATTGAACATTGTTGCTTTTTGGGACATTTTATGTGCACTGTTTTGTTTACTCCTTATCTCAGTCTATGGGGGGGATGCACCAAAAAATATTAAAACTCAGATTTCAATGTTTGCTGCAGTCACATAACTAGCCACCCAAATACAGAGCCTAGATTCAAATCTAAGACTAACTAAATAGCTCATACCTCTATTATAGTCTCTCTATAAAACACTGGGGATGTTGCAAGGATATTACTCATTAAATCCATTTCTTCTTGATAAGGATTCAAAAGAGAAATCACTGCCAGTTTCAACACTAAAAATAATTGGGCTTTTCCTGAGTAAATGATTACTCCTGGCCTTATGTTGCCTACTAACAAGTGTAAAATAAATTCATTGACCTCTTCTATCATGAAGTAACCCTAAAGATTTTACCTAGGACCATCCTTCTAACTCATCATTTTGTTACTTTTCTCATTTTTGGCCCATTTTCTTCACTTGTGCAATTTTGTTTCATTTATATTATTTTATTTTCTGTGTCCATTTAACCCATTTTAATGATTTTCTGGGATTGAAAGGAGATAAATGTATAAACAAAACCAGAAGATTAGAGTTTAGAAATGTGAAAATATTATAAGAAAGACATTATCCTATGACATGAAATTATTTCAATTAACTCAAATAGCAAATAATTCACAAGTGTCAGTAATTAAAGAGACTGACTTACTATGTTACTGATGGAATTCTCACAGTAGAACTCAATTTTTTCACAAAAGAGCATGCCATCTTAGCAACAAGTTGGAAATCCTAACCTTAACTTTCCCACTGATGTTGTCTAGAAAACACAAAAGTGAATATCAGTGGTAGAGAAAAGGGAAAGCTGGCCAGAGAACTTGCTATAGATATTTTTCTGATTTTATTTCAGTGCACAAAACAGGTAAACTATATATGCTTTCTTTTTGCCTCTAAAATTTCATATTAGAGTGTATTTCTTAACTAGTTATAAAGTGAATATATGTTTTTCCCTTCTTGCCAAAAAAAGAAATTTCAAGCTAGGCATGGTGGTACACATCTGTAATCTCAGCACTCTAGGAGTGTGATGCAGGAGGATCACAAGTTCAGGTCCAGCCCGGGCAATTAGTGATTTAGCAAGACCTGTCTAAAATTAAAAAATAAAAATGGGTCAGGGCTGTAGCTCAGTGTGAAGGCCCTGGGTTCAATCCTCAGTATGAAAGAAAGAAGGAGAGAAAGAAAGAAGGAGAGAAAGAAAGAAGAAAGAAAGAAAGAAAGAAAGAAAGAAAGAAAGAAAGAAAGAAAGAAAGAAAGAAAGAAAGAAAGAAAAGAAAAGAAAGACAAAGGAAGAAAGAAAAAAGAAAGAAAGAGAGAGATGAAGGAAGGAAGGAAGGAAAAAAGAAAGGAAGGAGAGAGAGGAGGAGGAGGAAGGGAGGGAGAGACGAAGGAAGGAAGAAAGGAAAGAAGGAAGGAATTGGAGTGGGCAGAGGGGGAAGGGAGGGAATCAAAGAAAGAAAGGGCAGAAACCCCCAAAACACAGAAACTCTGCTTTTTTCATCTTTGGCAGTCCTCAGCAAATGGAAACAAAGCCACATTTCTCTGGTGTAAAAATGATTGATTTATGGGTCAATTCAACAATGATATAGAATTTTGTAATTGCTCCTTAAATCAATATAATATAAAACTATTAGAATCACTACAGTTGTCAATATTGTCCTTATCACAGCAAAAGGAAGCAACATAGATTACCAGCACATACAGGCTTGATGTCAGTACATAATTTAATACTGCTATTAAACTCATTAAAGGATGCTTTGTCCATATGAGCCTGTACGAAAATAAACCCCACAATTTACCAGATTTTTCCCTTTTCTTCACACTCATTATACTTCTAAAAAATAATTATCATAAATGTTGCAATGTTCTACTCTTTCACAATCACAATTGACATACTCTTTAAGTTTCATTCATAAAAAGTTGCCATTTTAACATGAGGTTTAATGTAAAGTTATGTCCATCACAATATTGGAGTTTATTATGATATATCCCACGTAAAGAGCTCATCCTACTAAAGTTAGACTTAAGAATATGAAATTTATTTTTATTAGAAATTTTTCTACAGTAAAATTATACTATATCATGAAACAAAAATATAATTGAATCCTTTTAAAAGAACAATAAAATTTCTGAAAGGTGATATTGACCTTTAGTTCAATACAGTGGTTTTCTTGAGCCAAGTATATTTTGATTATCAATCTTACTTCTATCTAATGAAATTGTTTGGCTGAGAGCATTTTGAGTAAATGTACAATAAAGAAAATGTGAGAAAGAATTCCTTAAAAGTTTAATCACCCAAGTTCCCCCAAATCCTTGGAATGAAAGTCAATGAATTACCTGAAAGCTTGGAATCATTCACATTTTCTACTAAGCCTAATTGATCCCAAGATCCCTGTAACAAGAAGCAAATATGGACAGCCAGTTAAATTGGTCTATTGAAGTATACTGAGCCACTGTCCTAAAACCAGCCTACTAAAACACAACCATGAAGCCTGACAAGGCCTGCCATTGTCTTCTTTCCTGTCTCAACTCTTCTTTCTCAAAGGTTGACTTATTTTCTTTACTCGGTATCTTGGATTAGAAACTTCCCTGGAGGGAATTCCAGTCTAGGCAATACAGCTGGCACAGGCCTGTGGAGAAATCACCTGGCTGACCACTGCAACAACCACCACTTGTGGCTGCCACACAGCAGTTGTTTAATTAAGCACAGCACCACATGAACAGCAATTGCTGACGGGAAATGAAGATCCCACTTGAAACTGCTAGGGGCATTAGACAAGTACAATGTAATTATCTGAGCTGAAATCCAGCTGACATCTCTGACAACACCCACCGGGGGATCATTAAGGATCAGATGCTCCATTTGAAGTCAGTGTCACTGGCTTTGGAGACACTGAAGTGGAGAGAACGCCCTACACCGTGTCACCAGCAGCACTTTATTTGGTAGCCAACACCTGCCAGCACGAGGAGCAACAGAGTAATGGAGACAAGTATCCAAACATCTTAGCCAAATGAATTTTGATCCTTTCCAAATTAAGGAGATTATATAATATTTATAGAAGCTAGAATTCTACCTTGTCACTTTCCTATTCCAAACAAAACCAGCTTTTCTTGCTTTTTTAAAGTATACACTTAAGGGATAGGATATCTCACATTGGTTTCCTAAGGGGCCCAATGAAGACATCCATTCAAAATATGTCTTGGGTAAATTAATCTTCTACAAAAGCACGTTGAGCCTTTTAGCCATTGACTGCTGCTTTTCTAGGCAGAAACAAAGTGAACAGATTAAAACCAGGATATGATCCACGCTGTACCAATGTTTGCTCTTCAAGTTTTCAGTACCTCAAGTGAGATTAGTGACCACAATCACTACCTTGGGCTCTTTGCCTGAAGAAAAGAAATGAAACTTTGGAGCTTTTCAAGGATATCAAGAACCAGAGACAGAAAGTGTCTCCTCATACAATTATCTTTTAATAATAGACATATTTCTTTAGCAGTGTATATATCACACAACTCTCCCCTCTGACTTTAAATATTTCATTTGACATTGGCTAAAATACCTTCCCACGGGAGGATCTCTTATAATCACTCCTGGCTGTTAGAAACTGTTTGTTGGTACTTCACTTAGCTCAATTTTTCCTTTGTTTAGATTCATGCTATTAGTCTTAATTATATCCCTTTGGATTTCTCTAAACAATTCCTTTCTTTCTCCCCAGTTCGTCATAGGAAAAACACTGTTTACTTGCTGAAAGTTCTGTCATTTCCCCCTTCTCACTTTATTTACTTTGAATCCTCTCCCCTCTGCCCCTTGAAAGATAGACAATATTGATTCTATTTTGTGGATAATTATTAACATCAGTGAATGGATTTGAATGGTAAATCATACATTACCTTAAGTTGAAAACACTGATTAGTCTCATACCTTTTTTTAAGAGAAAAGGAAATCACTCTCACAATCATATGGAAAAGGTTATGAAACGGAACGTAGTATTTGTGTTCAGTTTTATACTATACTTCTCTATAACGCTAATATATTTATTAATTATGTAACAATTTGTTTAATAGCTACTTTCCCTTTTATGTGAATCTTTATTATAATAGGGCCACATTTGTCTGCTACGTCTTAGTATCCTTAGCATCCAGCACAGTGACCACCGGATAGTATGCGATTAACAAATATTTATTGAGTAAATAAATAAAACTGGATCTCAGAAACTCAGAACCTTAAATATCCTATGATCTCCCTTATCATTTCAGTGCTATTTCAGTCCTCCCACCAACCTCAGATTTTGGTTTGGTTTTGTAAAATTGTCCTTTGCTTCATGTTTGTGAGAATATAACAAACCTCCAACAAATTTCATTCCTATTTGCCTGAATTCCTAAAATTAAATTTCAAGAATTTATATTTTGAGATTAATATTTGTAAACTGTTCAAAATGAGGAACACATCTAAAAACCCCAGGACATATTTAAAAATCAATCTTAACTTAAAAATCATATAAGCCAACCATTCACAGCATGGAAGTCAAGATGTTGTTCTTTCTCTACTTCCAAAATATCTTGTACATAATAGGTATGATCAAAAATTGCACTGAATACGATTGAAAATACAGTGAATCTTTAAAAATTTTTAATTAGTACAGTAAAAGGCTCATTTCCATTAATCCGCTCCAAATAGTTCCCCCCTCTTCAAATACACTTATCCCATCCTTCTCGCCATTTTCTGAAACACTTCTGCAAGTCCTCTTTCATGAGTGTTTGGTTGTGCTGTTGTGGCCTCCTCAGTGTCCTGAACTGATTCTAAACATTTACTTTTTATGGCCATTTTGACTTTGGGTTAGAGCCAGAAGTCACACAGTTAGATCCAGTGCATGAGGTGGATGAGGACGCACTGCGATGTTTGTAAGCGCCTGCCTCTCTATTGGACGGCACTCACCAGCAGCAGTTGTTATATTTATCACACCTGGTAAAGGCACTTGTGAAAGGAAACTTCCATGACTGCCTCCAAAAGTGGCAAAAAATAATGGGATACATGTATTCAAAGTGAGAGGGAGTATTTAAATGAAAACTAATGGCAATATGTCTTTTACTGTGATAAATATTTTAAATTGAAATACTTGCTGTATATTTTGTTCATCCCACGTATATTACTCATCTCCACCGGCTCCTATCTCCCTGTCCTATTCATGACCATCCACAACTCCACCCTAAGCCTGAAAAGTGTTGTGCTTAATTCCACTGTTTGCTCTTTCTCTCTTCATTCATGGTCAGAGTCTTTGAAAAAGAGGCCTTTTAATTGAAGATTTCGACTGCAATATGTTGCCCCTGGTTCAATCCAGCATCTTCAGCACTGACACACTTTATGCTAGTTGCCTTCCTACCTTTTTGTAGTGGTACCGCTGCAGAACTCTTCCAAGTAGTAAGACTACAGATTCCAGGATGCTCTTTGGATCTGTCCTCTCCTTTATTTTTGTCCAAGCCTTTCACTCTTCGTCCCACAGTGTCTCATCCATGGCTTCATTCCCACTGATTACATGTCAGTCCTGAACCCCTTCGCCTGACACGAAACACAATGGCCCATGTGTTCCCCAAGAGAAGCCTCACAGACTTCAGTCCACCCTGCTTACAGAAATGCTCCCTTCATCTGCACAAAGGATCATTTCCAAATTCTTGAATTCAGTTTCTGTTCTTATATTCATTTCTACTGTACTTTCTCAGTTCCCCACACTGCCTCTTTGAACTCATTTCCTTTAAACCCCTTAAAACCTCTCTCCAATCCAGTGACTTCGGTGTAATCAGAGCAATCAGGACATGTGCACTCCCTCTTCCCTTAGCCAGGAATCCTCTATCCATCTCTCTATCTTCCTGGTTCGCTCCAGCGTCTTTGGGATTTCTCTTCACCTTATCAAAAAGCCTTCCGTCTTCCTCTCCTTCACTTTCTATCTCCAGACAGTCTACTTACTATCTGACTATGACATCTTAGTTTATTTACTTCTACTCCCTCAAACAATGTAAACTTTATGAAAAGGGGATAATCTTTCTTTTGCATTTTTCTCTTTTGGAGCATCTCAGAAATACAACAGAATAGGAACTAAATAAATGTATGTTGAATGAATAGACAAGTTATATTTTCTTTTTGCTTTCTCTATCTTACATTAATTAATAAATTTCAGTATTCTCATATTCTCTAGTATTCTGGGATCATTATTTTCTTTCCCACACTATAGCATATATATGAGTACTGAGGGTTTTTATAAAATCAAAACAAATAAGAAATGGACAGTGAGGAGTTGCTTAGCTTCTTTTGTTGTTCTCCCCTCTGATACCCAACTGCTGTTGCCGCTGAGAGCTTTTTGTCACTAATTCCTGGCTGTCCCTAAACCACATTCCTATTCGTTCCCACTCTCTCAAAGCCACCTTCTCACCACAGATGGACTAGTGTCATAGATTCCCTTTACATGGGCAATGATAAAGTTAATATAGCTCCCCAAATAAGCAAATAAATTGTGTTATCATCTCTATATATTGTTAATACGACACATTTTCCTTTTATGCTATAATGCTTAAAAACAAGTAATCATAATAGTGATTAATGTGAATTATTTACTAATTTCTCAACATATACTTCATCCTCAAAACTGAATGAGGTAGGTGCTGTTATTAAAATTCCCATTAACACAGGAGCCAATTTAGGTTTAGAAACTTAACTAGCTTGCTTAATCTCATTAAATAAGTTTGTAAAAGAATCAGACTCAGGTCTGTTTGACTGCAAAATGCACTATTCTGTATCTTTTGGAAAAAGTATTCCCTTAAAATAGCATTACAAAATGAAAACTAAATCTCTTTTGGAATGATGTGTGGGAGTAAGCCAATGAATAAATGAATGATTAATTGCATCCATTTTCCATTTTATCAACAGTGTTTAATAACCTACTTCCAGGCTAGCTCAAGGAAAGGCCCATCCAGGGAGAGCATCTTGTGAGTAGTGACCCTGAAGCAGAAGGAATCTGAATGACCTTTTGCCAAAGATTTGGCAGAGGACACTGAACTGCATGGGAGGCATAATCCATAATCTCTAAGGTCCCTTCTAGATCAAGTGATGTATTCTGTGCTATAAAGGGGGAAATGCAGACTCACGAATGACTGTAATCTATATAAAAAGAAGTAGAATTGGTCTATCTTCATCTTTCTCTTACACTTTTCTGAAAAAAGAAACCATCATTGTAGGGTGAATCCAAGAGATAACAATCAGAATATCAACATTTTGAACTCTATCAGCTTTAATTCATTTTTTTCCCTTAAGTTTGCATTTTTGTAGCACTGACTTTTCTCTACAGTCAGAGGAAAATAGCAATGGTAAATAATGAGCACTTCGTGTTCCTGGAACAAACTGCCCAATGCTAGAAATACCGGCTTCAGCATGTGCTGAGAAAGCATCCAGATGTTAGCCAGCTGAAACAATATATCCTAGTGCATCTAAATAAAAAATTCATCTTCATTTAAAAATTGGAAGTCAAAATGGAGTTCAGGATTTCCACTAAGAGTCAAGAAACTGCAAGTACTAATGAAACTCTGGATTTGCCATTTGCCAGAAGGTACACTTAGAGTTCCTAAAACACTGAAAATGGAAAACTAAATAAAATTCTAAATTCAATAGCTTAACCTCCTGGTCTCTGTACTTTGAGGTAATACTAGTAAAGATACCTGGTATTTATTTGGTTTGTAGTTGTGAATTCCACATGCCAAGTTCTGATCGTGGGTTACTGGGAAGAACGAGATCCTGTGCTCCTCCCCTAGGAAATACAGGAAGAAGAGTGGAGATGGTAGAGGAATTGGGAGGCGTGTACATCATTGTGAGACCTGGGTGGAGAAAGAGCATTCCTGTACTCTCTACTTTTAAAATTCCCTAAAGTGAAAAGTAATAAAACTGTCAGGCAAACAGAAAAATGTGCTAAGGAGACCTGAAAACTTCAGAAATAAACATTGGTTCTCAGAGTCACAGAAAAAAAAAATTAGACTCATTCCCATAGAAAGTAAATTGAGGGGAAGTGGAATCACAGATTAATACAGAAAGCATTTTTCAGAAGGATATTTTGATTTGCCATCAGATAAACTAGGATAGACTACAACATGTTTTTCAAAGTGTGGCCCACAGACTTCCAGCCTCAGAATGATACAGTGATTTCATTGAAGAGGGGGGGAAGAGGAAAAGGAAGAGAAGAGGGGAGAAGAAGAAATGAATGGAAAGAGTAAAAATAAATACCAGCTTCTGAGCCTCACATAAGATCCATGAATAAATATTCCTGAATGTCAGGCTCTAACAATCCACATTTCATAATAATAACCCAATGGTTCTTATTTACACTAAAGTTTGAAATTTCAGGGAGTTGAATAATATCTTTAAGTACCTGATATTATTTAGAGAAATCTAAAAATGCAACGCTGTGATTTATTTTTAATATAGTACAAGAATGAAAAGAAGAGTCTATTTTCTATTAGAAAATAGAAAGCAAAATTAGAGAGGGGAAAGAAACCTTTGTTTGAAAATGAAGGAGTGAATTAGAACCAACTTTCTTTTTCCTTATTTCCCTTTCTTTGTTCCATCGCAAAACAAAAAATAGAGGCCATAAGCAAAAGCAGTCATCTGCTCTGTTTACAGAACAGCAGTATGTCTCTAAAAGGCCTTTTTCCCAGCATGCTCTTTCACACCCAAGCTCACTTTGCTTTATCTGTTCCTTTCCATGTTGGGACATTTGTAAAACTGACAAAAGCCCAAAACTAATTTTAGAGCAAACTATGAAATAGCAAAAATTTGTCCTAAATAGTTAATTGCGAGGTTACATTAGATTCCTGTGGATGCCATAACAAATCACCACAAACTGAGTGGTTGAAGACAATAGAAACGTTCTCCCTCAGAGTTCTGGAGGGGAGAAATCCAAAAGCAAGATGTCGACAGGATGGTGTCCTCTCCAGAGGCCCTGGAAAGAATCTGTTCCATGGCTGTCTCTTCACTTCTGGTGGTTGCTGGCATTCATTGGTGTTCCCTGCTTTGTAGATAAATTTCCCAGTCTATGCCTTCATCTTCATATGGTACGCTCCCCTGCACCTCTTTGTCTTCACAAGGCATTCTCTAAGAGTCTGTATTCAAATTTCTCCCTTCTTCGAAGGACACCCATCATTACAGTAAGACCACAGTCTACTTCAATCCAGTATGACTTCAAGTAAACTTGGTGACATCTGCAAA
Organism: Heterocephalus glaber; assembly: GCF_053883595.1. Lineage (NCBI taxonomy): Eukaryota > Metazoa > Chordata > Mammalia > Rodentia > Bathyergidae > Heterocephalus > Heterocephalus glaber. The sequence continues at coordinate 879,757 of NW_028258308.1, read as the reverse complement.
TATTCTATTTCCAAAGAAAATCAATTTCATGCCTACTGGAGGTTAGGGCCTAAACAAATCTTTTGGGGGAGACTGAATTCTACCCACTAACTGGATAAAAAGCTGAAGTTGTGTTGTTTTTCTCTTCATATCACCTTCCCTTCTATGTTCTGTACCTTGTCTTCTGTCTCTTACAAGGACATAGGTCTTTGAATTTTATGGTCCATCCAGGAAATTCACAATAATATCTTTATCTCAAGGTTCACAATTAGGGTCTGCAAAGACCTTTTTTTCCAATCAAGTAATAATCACAGGATTAAAACATGGACGTATCCTTTTGAAGGCTACTATTTAATCACCTAGAGAGGTTATTGAATTTTAAAACAAGGTAGATTTTCACTTGCCTGACATAATTTGGGTCTAGTCTTGAAGTACAAGAGATTAAAATACTCTTCAAAGTCATTTCTAATTAATTTAATTTTATAATCCCATCAGTTTGGGTTCCCAAGCCCTCTCCTAAAGAGCAGGGGGAAAAAAGTTCTAGGCAAATCTATCACACATAGTGTCAAACACAAAGCATACTATTTTCAATGGGTTTAAATGCACCAGGAATGATTTTAAGCATATTTAATATAGAAGGTAAGATCCATTCCCTTTATAGCTAATAGTCAATGGATTGAAAGGAGTAACAGTAATGAGATTCAAATGGAGAATGCACTGAAGAAGAAATGAGAGCTACCAACATGAAAAATATTAAACTACAACTTTACAGTATTTGTAGGGTCCAGCCTTGCAAAGTAGTTTCTCATATTTGGAGTAGTCATTAAATATTTCTGATGGTGAAGTACTCAAAAAGATTTGCAAATCAAATTTCTTATATTTTAGGATTAAAATCAGGAAAATTTACACACATGCACATAATGCCAAAACCTATACTGACAAGTCTTATAGGGCTGACTTTATGAAGTAACCATACTGACCAGAAGCCAAGCCAGACCATGAAAATCTATAATTTGGCAAACCAAAGTAAATTTAATCTGTAGTCAATTAAATAAAATCTCAAGTGGAATAAATTACATAGCATCTATTTCTTTTCTTGTTTCCTAGTTTCTCAAATCAATGGTCTCCAAAGCAGAGCATAAAAGAGAATCTACCAGGGTAAATAAAGAACATTTATGTATATTTACTTTTAATCTTAAAACATAAGAAAGAAATTAACTTTGCTTATATTTAAAATAGAGCATCATCTCTTTGTAATTCATAAATTACAAAATGTAAATGTTGAGACAGTTATAACATTTTAGTTATATGGATGCATATTTTTATTTATAAAGATGTGTGATCAAAATAATCAGAAGCCCTTGATTTAATTAGAAATAGTTTAACTTTTTTCTTTCATATGGAACACAGATCTCTAAGTTTATTATTTTTAAATATCTGAATTTTATGTAGATTAAAACTATATAATATTAATATAATATATAATATAATATAAATTATAGCCATCCAAAAACTTATTTACATAAAAGTTTCCAACATGTCACATATCTAATAAAATATCTTCCATAACATTAACAAGAAAATCCTCACCTAGCAATTAGGTAGTTTAGAAAGTACAGAGAAAGAAAAAAATGAATAAGATGAAGTTCAGACTTCATAAAAAGTCAATATTTACTAAACATAGAGGACATCTTGTGATGGAAGTATTACACTCTAAAACACAGGGGATATTGATAGGCATGTATGGCATATATTCTCTTTCCTTTATTGATGTTTCCAAGTCATTAGAGAAGCATGGAAATTACATAGATATTTGCTCAATGACTGTAATGGGCAAAGACTGTCTTTCACAGATCTTAAAGCTCACCAGACTAATTTCTCAGCTGTTGTGTCAAAGCAAACTGGTGACCCCTGTGCCACGTACTAGAAGTGCCACAAACATTTTATTTCTAACAGTAGTTCAAGTGCAGTAATTGGAGAAATGAGCTGTGCTTTTTGCCTGCTACCATCCCTCCCACTCTGCTAGTACAAACCCTTCTTTGCACTTTGTAAACTGCCTCCTGCTTTTCTCAGGCCCACTGTCAATAAAAAAAAAAAAAATTGAAAATTTGAAAAACCTTGTCTTCCCTTCCCAGAGGGGTGGGAGTCTGACAGGCACTTCAGAGTACTCAGCACTCCTAGATATATTCATTAGTCCAACAATGGACAATTGGCCAAACAGGGTCCATTAGATCCATTTGCAGGATTGAAATAAATATTGTCAGTGAGCTGAGGGGAAGAAGATTTTATTATCCTTCTGGGGTTATTGGTGCCAAGGATGATATAAGCCTCATGCTACCAGAGCCATTTGTTGCCACTAAGGGGAAAAAATCTGCTTGAAAATAAAATCAACACAGAAGAAAGAAGAGAAAAGATGAAGGGAGGAGAGGAGGAGGAAAGAGAGGGGAGGGAGGGGGGGGTCTTAAATGGGGGGGGATGATAAAGTCCCTCTTAGGGCTGAATTTCTACCAGTTCCAAATGAAAAAATCTCTTACAAAAGGGATGATATACTGGAATACATTCAGATTGTTACAATAATAATATCACTTATGTTTTCCAGATATATTTTCTGCAGTAACAAAAGCCATCTACAAATAATCTGATATCAATCACATGACTGTGAATACACTCACCAAGTGTGTCAGACATGTAACCACTGTTCATCACATGCTTCTTAATTCACTCCTACACACACACACACACACACACACACACACACACACATCTTCAAATATTTCCCTAATAGAGCTAACAAAGAATCAACAAGCATAGCTAAAAACATAATGCTTGAATTTCCTCCAATAAAATCTTCCCATGGATAATGTATTTATTTTTATTGGGCATTCTTTCATTTTATTTCCTTCTAATTTTTTATTGTCCAATATAGCTTTCTCTAGATCATACAATGTTAAAACAAATAAACCCAAATTTTATAATATTTTATATGTTATTTGATATTATACGAGTGTGATATCATGCTTTATAATTTTTAGCTTTTACATGCTGAAGGTCACAGAATGGAAATTATTGTTCATCAAAAAATCAAACATTTTTTCAAGCCCGTAATCAATTTAAAATATTCAGCTAAACAATCTGAATAAGCACTTTCCTTTTAAAGAAAGCCAACAAATGGTTTCACCTTTTTTAAGTTATCTATTGCTGGCATTTCTTAAAGAAAAGATCCCAAGGGGAGCACTCCTTTACAAGGGAGCTAAATGGAGTCAAACTCTTTCATTTTTTTTCAGTAATAAAAGCTGATTCTTCTATTAACCTCTTTCTGCTATGATGTATTATTAAAAATGGAAAGACATTGTTGATGGCATGTATCGTATAATAGCATTGTGGGATACCATTTATTTTACTTTAAGGAGAGTTTATTTCATCTTGGGCCAACTTGGAAAGCTTTTCAGAGGCCATCAGCACAGTAGCTTTCTTCATATGAGATAAAAGCAAGGACATCGCTTGTACATTGATCTGGAGTTATTCAAAAATTGAGTTGGAGAAGGGAGAATATCCTCCCTTGGTTCAGAGTAACTTTCACATTTTTTTGATGCACTTAAAACCTGCAAACCCCTTTTAAAATTGAGGGTGTCAGTAGGAAAATTTCATCATTTTTGAGACAGAGACATAAACTGGAAATATGAAGACAAATTTTACTGGAATGAAAAGGAATAAAACAAAAATAAGGGTCAACTGCAAATCTTAATGTATTCTAAAAGTACTAATAGTGGAAAGTTGGACTTAAACCACACTAGTTTTTAATATCTTTAATTACTTATTTATAACTCAAAACTTATGTTAACATAGCACTGATTATTTTAGAGAATCCTGAGACTATGGCTTCTAGAGAATACTTTTCTGATAAACTTTTCTGACCAAATTTTTGTTTAAATGACCAATAATAAATATTTCAAGCTCTGTGGTTTACCTAGTCTCTGCCACTGTAGTACAAAGACATCCATAAATCATACATAAACCAAGGTGTATGTTTCAATAAAATGTCACCTAACATCAGGTCATGGACTGGATTTGGTTCTCGGGGTGTGGAAAGTTAATCAACCCTGCTCTTAGCCAACTGTAAATTACCAAATGAGCACTAAGAGTGGGATAGTTTATGCTCTTAATAAATATAATATTGTCCTGAAAATCAGAAGTACTATCTTTCTAAATTTACTAATAACATATCAGTACTTTCTGATAGATATTCATTCACCTACTTTTTTAGGTGGAGAGGAGAGAGAATAATTTTGAAGAAATAAATAAAGGGGGTTGTCAGTTGAGGAGGCTCCAGGTTAATGCTCTTATTTGAAACAGACTAACTCTGTTTCTGTTTACTTTATGGGTTGTGTAAAATTTCATTTAGAAAAAGATTCTGCTTGGAAAGATTGGGAAACCACTATCCTAAATCATATGTATAACTCACATTTAGTCCTAGTTGCCACTTAGTATCATAGAGACCGATGACTCAAATATACAGTGAGTCTTGTGTGTAGGAAATTATAGAAAATAAATATTTGAGATATGAAATGAGACAGACCTAAACACTTGTCAGTATCTTAATAAAGAATCCCAGAGAGGCAAGGAATAACAACAGGTGACAGGTGCTAGATGGTGGAGACAAGGACACCTGGACACTACTGCTTAAAATCACTGGAGTAGTAAGGAGGGCATTGCACCTTGAGGTTTTCAGAAGCTACTCCCCATGACACAGATTTTAATGCTCATCAAAGTGCTCTGATCACACGTGACAGCCACAAATGAGTACCCCAGAGTGCACTGAGAAGAGGAAAATGGGCCATGCAGATAGAGGGACACCTGAACAAGTGCTTGGAGATGATCCTTGTTGACAGTAACATGAAATTGATAGGTATATATGAGCTCCCAACATCTTTCTACTCCAGAGACTGAAGCTGCTATTATCATTGACAGGTCTGTAAACCATGGCCATTGCCCAATGCCTTAACACACAAAGAACTAGAATTGGAAGATAAATTATCCCTCCAGCCACACCAAAGGAATTCATATAGTTGGTAAAATTAGGAGCAAATAAGATGCTTGGTATTATAACAAGTGACATCATTCACATACTGGCAAGCCATGGAACTTAGAAATTTTGGAAAAGTATTATAAAACTGAAATTCTGAATGAACACAATTTTCCTGAATTTCATCTTCTAGCTCTGTTCATTTTTCATCACTAACCTAGGTATCCTCTGCCTCAGAGAGTAAGAAAGACATGAGCCCTGAAGGCAGAACAATCCCAAATGAGGCTTCCTGGAAACAGAATTCTATTCACCTAAACAATTGTGAAGCCATTTTACTTTCAAGAACTGAATGACTAGTCAAACAAGGAGGAGGAGGCTTCTGGGTCACCATTTAGCTATAAATCTCTCTAATTTCTCATTTTTTATGGCTGAGTAGTACTCCATTGTATATAAAAAAACACACATTTTCTTTATCCAGTCTCCAGTTGATGGGAAATTGGACTACTTCCAAGTTTTAGCTATTACAAATTGTGCTGCTATGAACATGAGTGCACATATATCACTGAGGTATAATACTTTAAATTCTTTGGGGAAGATACCCAGCAGGGGAATAGCTGGGTCAAATGGGACTTCCAGTCCACATTCTTTGAGGTATCGTCATACTGATTTCCACAGTTGTTGCACCAGTCTACACTCCCTCACAGCCCCATCAGCATTTGTTGTTGGTTGATTTCATGATAACAGTCATTCTTTCTGGGGTGAGGTGAAATCTCAGTGTTGTTTTCATTTGCATCCCTCCAATGACTATTGATGGTGAATATTTTTTAATATGTTTCTTTACTAATTCTACTTCATTGTCTGAGAAATGTCTGTTCATTTCAGCTAAACATTTTTGGGTTGGGTCTTTAAATTTGGGAAGTCTGATTTTTTTAAAGTCCTTCATAGATTCTATATAGTAGGCCTTGGTCTGAGGAAAAGCAGGTGAAAATTTATTCCCACATTGTGGGTTATCTCTTTACACTGTTGGTCGTTTCTCTTGCTGTGAAGAAGCTTTTTAATAAGAACAGAACCCACCTCTTGATTGTTTGAGCTAGTTCATGGGCAACTGAGGTTTTGTTCACAAAATCTTTTCCTAGAACAATGTCTTCAAGAGCTCTACCTAACCTCCAGCCGGTTCAGTGTTTCTCTTTTAATATTTAGATCTTTAATCCATTTTGATTTTAGTTAAGTGCATGGTGAGAGATATAGGTCTAGTTTTAATCTTTGGCAAGCTGAAACCCAATTTTGTCAGCACCATTTCTTAAAGAAACTATGTTTCCTTCAGTGAGGGTGTTTGGCTCTTTGTCGAAGATGAGGTGGCTGAGTGTGTCTGGAGTTGTTTCTGCATCTTCTAATCTGTTCCACTGGTCCTCAGGTCTGTTTCTTTGCCAGTACCAGGCTGTTTTTATCACAGTAGCTTTGTAGTATAGTTTCAAGTTGGTGGTTGTGATACCCCCTGCCATGTCTCTGTTGCCTAGAATTGCTGTTATTCTGGGTCTCTTCTTGTTCCAAATGAATTTTTGGATTGTTTTCTCAAAATCCATGAAGCATGCTGCTGGGATTTCAATTGGGATTGCACTGAATCTATGTGGCAGTTTTGGAACTATGGGAATTTTCACTATGTTGATTCTTCCTACCCAGGAGCAAGGGATGTCTTTTCATTTTCTGATGTCCTCTTCAGTCTCTCTTTTCATAGTGCTATACTTTCACAGAAGAGGTCTTTGATTTCTTAGGTTGATTCCTAGGAATTTCAGTTTTTTGGATGCTATTGTGAAAGGAATTATTTGCCCTATTTCTCTCTCAGTGAGTCTGTCATTCATGTAGAGGAAAGCTATTGATTTTTGCATGTTGACCTTGTATCCAGCTACTTTACTGAATTTGGTTACTAAGTCTAGAAGACTATTGGTGGAGTTCTTGGGGTCTTCTCTACAATGTATCATGTCATCTGCAAATAATGACAATTTGATTTCCTCATTTCCTATCTTTATTCCTTTTATTTCTTTCTCTTGCCTCATTGCTGTGGCTAATGTTTCCAAAACTATATTGAATAGGAATGGTGATAGTGGACATTCTTGTCTTGCTCCTGATTTTAATGTGAAGGATTTCACTTTTTGACCATTTGGTATGATTTTAGCTGTTGGTTTTTCATAGATGGCTTTTATCAGATTGAAGTAGAGTCCATCTATTCCAATTTTTTGTAGGGTTTTATCATAAATACATGTTGGATTTTGTCAATTGCTTTCTCTGCCTCCATTGAGATGGTCATATGTTTTTTGTCCTTGGCTCTATTGATATAGTGTTACACTTATTGATTTGTGTATGTCGAAAAATCCCTGCATGCCTGAGATGAATCCCATTTGGTCAGGGTGTATGATCTTCTTGATGATCTTCTGCATTCTATTTGCCAGTATCTTATTAAGGATTTTTGCATCTATGTTCATTAGTGAGATTGGCCTATAATTCTCATTTTCGGTTGGGTCTTTCTCTGCTTCGGGGATCAAGGTGATTCTTGCTTCCAGGAATGAATTTGGGAGCATTGCTTCCCTTTCAATTTCATTGAAGAGTTTAAACAGTAGTGGCAGCAGTTCCTCTCTAAATGTCTTGTAGAATTCAGCAGTGAAGCCATCAGGACCTCGACTTTTCTTAGTTGGTAAGTTTTAATTACATTTTCAATTTCATTGGTTGATATTGGGTTGTTTAGAATTTTTAGGTCTTCTTTGTTCAACTTTAGTAATTCATATGTATCTAAGAATCTGTCCATTTCTTCTGTTTTCTTCCATCTTATTGGCATATGGGTTCACAAAGTAGGTATTGATGATCCTCTGGATTTCTGCTGGGTCTGCTGTAATTTCACCCTTTTCATTCCTAATTGCAAGGATTTGGGCCTTTTCTTTCCTTTTTCTGATGAGGTTAGTTAAGGGTTTGTCAATTTTGCTTATTCTTTTGAAGAACCAACTCTTATCTTCATTGATTTTTTTTGTATTGTTCTCTTAGTCTCCACTGCATTGATTTCTGCTCTGATCTTCATAATTTCCTCTCTGGTATGAGCTTAGTTTTCTCTTGCTCTTCTTTTTCTAGAAGCTTAAGGTTCAGCATCAGGGTGTGTAATTGAGCTTGCTCTTTCTTCCTAATATGAATATTCACTGCTATGAATTTCTCTCATAAGACTGCTTTCATTGTGTCCCATAGATTCCGATTTGTTGTATTGTCATTATCATTTAATTGTAGGAACTGTCTGATTTCTTCGTTAATTTCCTCTATGAGCCATTGGTTACTCAGAAGTGTGTTGTTCAATTTCCATGGGTTTATGAAATTCTTGCAGTTTCTTTTGCTATGGATCTCCAATTTCATCACACTATGGTGTGATAATACACAGGGGAAAATTTCAATTCCTTTGCACTGACTTAAACATGTTCTATGAGCGAGTATATGGTTTATTTTGGAGAATGACCCATGTGAACCTGAAAAGAATGTGTATTCTTAGGGGCTGGGGCTTTAGCTCAGTGGTTCCACTGCCTGCCTTGAATGTGGAAGGATCTGAGTTCGATCCCTGGTACCAAAAAAAAAAAAAAAAAGAATGTGTATTCTTATTTTGTGGGGTGGAACACTCTGTAAACATCTGTTAAGTTCATTTGTTTAAGAGTTTGCTTGAGTTGAAGTATTTTGTTGCTTATTTTTTGTCTAGTTGAAATATCTATTTGTGACAGTGGGGTATTGAGGTACCCCACTACTATTGTATTAGTGCTTATTTGATTTTTCATGTCCCTTAGTATTTATTTTATATAGTTGGACACCCTAGTGTTTGGTGCATATATATCTATGATTGTCATCTATTCCTCTTGGATTGTTCCCTTTACATGGATGTAGTGTCCTTCTTCATCTTTCTTAATCAGTGTTGGTTTGAAATCCACTTGATCTGCAAAGAGGATAGCTACTCCTGCTTTTTGGGGGGTTTCTGTCACATGGAATATTGTTTTCCACCCTTTAACTCAGTCTATGAGTTTCTTTTTGAATTAAGTGTGTTTCTTGTATGCAACATATTTTTAGATCTTGCTTCTTGACCCATTCTGCCAGTCTATTTCTTTTGATTGGTGAATTGAGACCATTAAGACTGAAGGTTTTAACTGCTATGCATTGAATTACCATTGTCATGAATTTTTCTTTTTGTTGGATTCTCCCCTTTGAGTTTAATTTCTTCTCTTTCCTGAGGGATTTATTCTGCTGGGCTTCCTGGGGTTGTGATCCTTTTCCTAGGATATTGTCTAAAATTTTTTGGAGTGCTGGTTTGGTATTGATGAAATTCTAAAGTGCTTTTTTGTCATGAAAGTATCTTATTTCTCAATCAATTTTGAAAGATAGTTTTGCAGGGTACATCAATCTGGGTGGGAGACTCTTTTTCTTTAGGGCTAAAATACATCACTCCAAGCTCTTCTTGCCTTGTGGGTTTTGTTGAGAAGTCTGCTGTGATTCTGATGGGCTCTCCTTTGTATGTGATTTGTTTCTTTTCTCTCACTGCTCGTAGAATTTTGTTCTTCTGTTGCATTTCTGGAATCTTATCTACTATATGCCTATGTGTAGATTGTTTTTAATCAAGGCTAGTTGGAGTCCTATATACCTCACCCATCTGTATGTCTAGTTCTTTTCCCCTGCTTGGGGAGTTTTCTGCCATCACTTCTGTGAACAGTTTTTTTTTTTATGTCATCTGCACTCTCTCCTGTTTCTTCATTGACTCCAATCAGTCTTACGTTATTCTTTGCATCGTTTAGCAGCTGCTGGATTGATTTCTCATGGTCCCTTACTATTTTAAAGCAATTTTTCTTTTCCTAGTCACTAATTGCAATCTTATCTTCTATATCTGAAATTCTGTTCTGACATTGACTCATTCTGCTGTGTAAATTTTCAATGGAATTTTTAATCTCCTGGAAATCTGTTTGTATCTGTTTTATAAATTCCATTTGTTTCCTATGTTGGGATTCCATCATATTCCTCAGCTCCTCTATTTTTGTATCTGTGTCCTCTTTAGTTTTATTAATCATGTCGTGCACTTTAGGCACAATCTCCGCTGTTGAGAAATTATTTCTGATTTCATTTTTTCCAGATCCTCTTTTGTTGCCAGTTCAGGGAGTCCAGGTGGTTGAATATCAGATTGTTCCATTTCATTTCCCTTTGGGATTGCTTTAGGTGTTCTGGAAGTCTGGTTTGGAGACTTGTTTAAGTGTCTTCTCATTTCAACCAGGGGTGGGGGTAGGGGTGTGCTGCTGGTGCCCTTGTGGCTCACCTCCTCTGCAATGGAGGTGGCAGTATGGCAGCCAGGAAGGCTCCTCCTCAGTCTGCTTTATCCACTCAGCAGTTGATGGGCTTTGGGGCTGTTTCCAAGGATTTGCTATTACAAATTGTGCTGCTATAAATGTCGGTGCATATTTATTGCTGTGGTATGATGTTTTTAATTCTTTTGGGAAAATACCAAGAAGAGGTCTAGCTGAGTCAAAAAGAACCTCTACTTTTAGTTCTTTGAGAAATCTGTGCACTGATTTCCACAGCAGTTGCACCAGTCTACATTCTCACCAACAGTGGAGAAGGCCTCCTTCCTCCCCACAGTCCCACCAACATTTGTTATTGGTTGATTTCTTGATAGCAGCCATTCTTTATGGAGATGGAATCTCAGTGTTGTTTTCATATACATCTATCAAATAACCAGTGATGTTGAACATTTTTTCATATGTTTATTTTCTGCTTTTACTTCTTCATCTGAGAGATGTCTGTTTATTTCAGATGCCCATTTTTTAACTGGGTCTTTAATTTGGAGGGTTGGATTTTTTTTTTACTTCTTTATGTATTCTAGATAGTAGTCCTTTGTCTGAGGAACAGCTGGTAAACAAATTTCCCACATTGTAGGTTGTCTCTTTGCTCTGTTGGTGGTTTCTCTTGCAATTCAGAAGTTTTCAATAAGATGAGATCCCAGTTGTTGATTCTTTTGCTAGTTACCATGCCACTGATGTTCTCTTCTTAAAGTCTTTTCCTACACCAATGTCTTGAAACATTAGTCACAGCAGTTAGAAAAGAGAAAGAAATAAAAGGAATAAATATAGGAAAGGAAGAAGTTAAAACGTCATTATTTGCTGAGGACATGATACTCTATATAGGAGACCCAAAAAACTCTGCCAAAAGACTTCTAGACTTCATTGACAGATTCAACAGAGTAGCTGGATATGAGGTCAACACTCAAAAATCAATACCCTTCTTATACACAAATAACAGACTCACTGCGATTGAAATTAGGGAAACAATTCCTTTCTTTTTTATTATTAAATTCTTTTATTGGTACATTGTAGGTATACAACACAATTACATTTCTCATTGGGAATTCTACCTTTACATAATGCATCTTGGTTCTTATTTTTTCCCCATTCCTAGCCCTCCCTTCACCCCTTCCACCCTTCCCTATTTACAAAGACTTTATTTCCATTTCTCATCATTTTTCTTTTCCTTTCTTTCCTTTCCCCTGCCCCTCCCACTACCCCTACCCCTTTGGACCTTTTCTTCCTATTTTGCATTATCGATTATTCATTCTAATCATTGGTACATTTTAGGTATACAATATAATGACATTCATCATTGGAAATTTGCACCTTTACATAGTCTCTCTTGGTTCTTATTTTTCACCCTCACCTAGCCCTTTCTTCAATCCCTCCATTCCTCCCTATTTACAAAGATTTTGTTCCTATCTTTCACTAAAGTAAAACTGAAGTGAAATGAAGATGTAAATATTAAAACTGAAACATTAAACCTGCTGGAAGATAGGTTAGGTAGAACTCTTAATAGTTCTTTTTATTAACTAGCTAAGAATCACCAAAACCCCAAGTTTATAAAGATATAAATATTTTAAAGTAGTGTACCATGATCTAATGTTGAAACTGAACTTTCTTGAGATTTGTGTGGTCATCAACAGGTAATGGGTATTGCTGTCTCTCCCTTGAGAGCTCAAAATATCTCACAGCATTCCTGAGTGTTTGCTGGGATGCCTCAACACATAGTTGAGAAACCACTGATTTAGAGTTAATCTAGGTTCTGTTGTCTATCTATTCCCCTTCCCAATTTAGTCACACAACAGCTGGCATTGAATATTCTCAACCTCTGCACAGTCTAAGCAAAAATCAGCTTAAGACAAAAATCAAAACTTGAAATTTACTTTTCTTGGAATTTTCAAAGAGAATCAATGGTTCATTTAGACACTGTCTGCTTAAGACTCTTTCTCCCTCAGTGGAAGAGTCTCAGTTGCCCACACACAGTTTATCCAGGGAAAAAAATCTGTGTTTGTCCTTCTAGGGTCAGAATTAGTAATTCTCCTTTTTCCCCAGAAGCAAAGTGAAAGAAACAGATGCAACATATTTTCATGTTTTCTCCACCCTGACTTCCCTTTTTCATAGCAAAACATTCTAGATGAGACTCTCGTTGATTAACTGGGAGATTTCTAAATTAATAAGCCCCCACCACACAAGCAGCATATCATTCACATAGGTTTTAACACATTTTAAGATTTCAACAACTCTTGCTTTCAGAGATAATAGTTTCCTCTAGCTTTGTGTTCCTAGTCAGGTTAGACTCTTGAAAAAAAAATTTCAAATAGAATATTTTTAGGGGAATTTAATCCTCCAAAAGTAATATAAGAAGCATCAAATGGTAAGAGAAGAATCTCAAGTGCTCAGGAAGAAAGAGTAAGAGTATGCATGTGTTGTGTGTGTGTGTGTGTGTGTGTGTGTGTGTGTGTGTGTGTGTGTACCAAAATGCATTTGATAGAATGAGTGCAGACAGTCAGGGAAGAAGAAATAGTCTATACTCAAAGGATGAGCCAAACAACTGTGGCAGGTGAAAAGATCTTCTCAGATCATTGGCAGTTTTCAAATAGATCTAAAGTGATTCTATCAAAACATGTTAAATACCAATGATAACCAAAGACAAACTGCAACATTCCAAAGGCAGTCTAAGTCGGACTGTGTTATCCTCCCTCCCACATTCCTGGGGGGCCTTATCACAACAGCAGCCACACACGATATAAACAGTGTTAGCCACCAGCCAGGCAGTAGGCTTCTCCCCATGCCATAGTTTATGGCTACCTTCTACTCCCACAACGGGTAGGATCTTCTGCAATAACTTTCACACTGATCTCTGAAAGCAGAGATAGACTCCTGTTGCCTTCACAGTTAGCAAATGTACTCAAGGTCATGTTTTTAACAGGATTATTCCAGCTAGAAGCTTAAGTTGGTATTGATAGTGTTTCCTCAGTAGTTATGAGCACATTTCTGACAACTCTGAAACACTATCCATCCACAAGCATCAACAAATCAGGCTAAAACTCAGAAGAGTTTTTGGAGAATTCATTGTCATATTATGTTTAAACACAAACTCTGAAACCTGAACTGGTAAATATGCAACTCACTACACAGAAGCATTATGAATTGATATAAATACATGACTATATTGACTTTTATACTTAAATTCAAAAAAGAAACAAATATCAATAGATACCTACATTCTAGAGTCTATAATTTCAACACAGATAGCCTTATATTAAATGGGATTAGTACTGTGCCATGAATTAAGTAAATACTATTATTGTACCAAGCATTGAGTAAATGCTAATTAGTTGTCAAAAGCTTTTTTTCCAAATTTTTCTACAAAATAGTAAGACATTTTCAACATACATAAAGTGACCAAGGGTGGAGTCTGGAAGGACGCAAAAACAAAGGCAGATGGGAGTGAAATGATCCCAGTGTGAGCTGTCCATTTTATTCTCTGGTTATTTCCTTGTCACTGCATCATGCTGCTCTACAGTGGAGGGAAACTTCCTAGAAATGGTAGCAGAAATATGATAATGAATCCCAGAAGTCTTAACCTGTAGTGGATGAAGTAATCCCCTTTTCCATCTGTTGTATCCAAAAGGTGTCATGGTGTATGATGATATAGCAAATCCTTTATAAAGTCATATTTTCAAGGATTTTCTCACCAGAGAATCATGGGCTTTAAAATAGCCTAGCCAGTAATGATAAATATTCCTTTATTAACCTCTTTGTTTTAATTTCTTTCTCTATAAAATAGAGATAATAATGCCAGCCTCATAAGATTGTTGCAGAGTAAATGAGTTAGAGCACACCTGCAAACTCATATAGACATAGGTATCTCAAAATTCAGAGGCATTATTTTTCTTTTAAAAAGAGAATACAGTACATCACCATATTATGTAACATCTTGTAACCAAATACAGTATTTCCATTAAAGCTTATAGAATTTACCTTAAGTAAGATAAATAAATATAATAAACTAAAAATTTTAAATGTCCCTACAAGATAGTTTTTGTCTTAAAATGAATTCAGGTTATACCTGATATTCCCATTAATTGAGCTTGAAACAAACTTTTCCATTTCAGAATCATGAATAAAGAATTTCAGTCTTATATGTGTGGGGCATGTAGACACAGTGTCTGGAATGCAGCAATAATTAAGCATGTGTTTTCAATTGTTATGTTTTAATATTATTATCCATTTGTAAATTAAGAAAGATTTTCCTTTTTCTTTCTTCCTTCTTTTCTTCCTTTTTTTCTTTTTCTTCCTTCTTTCTTTCATCTCTCCCTTCCCCAATTTCCTCCCTTTCTCCCTTATTCCCTTTCTCTCTTCCTTCCTTGCTTCTTTTTCCTCCCTTCCTTCTTTCATTTCTTCCTTCCATTCTCCCTCCTTTTCTTGCTCCTCCCCCTTTCAACAAATAATTAACCAGAGTGTTCTATTTTTAAAGCAAAATCCCATGTGATGATATCATTGGAATATACATAAAATCATTTCTTCTCTCATACCAGAGATCAGTAAGATTCTTAAAAATATAACTTTTTGTTGCTGCACTAATTGTTAACCACCAAAAACAAGAAGTTAGTCCTTCAATAGCCACAGTCAGCAGCCATCGTCCATATATTTAACCAGCCAATAATTGGGTTAAATTAAAGAGCAAATGGCAATCATTCTAATTGTTACTATAATTATTCTCATAATTTTGACTACTAAGATTTTTTTCTGGTCATCACTGATAGAAAAATTCTTAAAATCCAGCAACATCTTTATAATTAAACTGTTCTTACAATGAATAATTAAACAATACATATTTAACCCTCCCTTTACATTTTCCAAAGAATCTCCACTCCCTCATTGAAATGAGATGTCCAACCTAATTTCTGATTCAAAAACAAGACTGATTAAAAAAAACCTAAGTAATACCCCCATACTTATTCAAAGAATATTGATCAAAGCCCAATCCTTATTAAATAATGTTTTATACTCAAGAGATGAAAATCTTCAAAGCATTCCCCATTAATTCCATATGAAAGTTTACTTATGTTTGATCCAAATCTGTACAGGAGGGAAAAGACTCTTGGAGTAAAATGCTAAGTATGCCTTTTAAAATAATAACAATCAATCATCCTCCAGGCTCTCTCTAAATCCAATTCTAATTTCTGAATGGAACATACCCTTCACTATTTTCCCAGCTGTTCAGTTGCTGTGTTAACATTGTTGGGATCTAACTGAAAGACAAACCTGGAGCTTTTGTGCATTTATAACTTTGCCTATGTTGAATTCAATGCACTATAAGATGAGGCAAACTCTCCATCCCCCAGAGTTATTGTGTAGGTCAAATTTAATTTCAACAAATATGTAATTTCAATTTAATACTTCATAAGACTATACGAAGTATAATTTAACTCATTATACAATGTAAAATGGTAACTTTATTCACTCAATCTATTACAAATAAATAGAAAAAAGCAAAATGACATAGAAAATCACATTTATATATTTCCATTAAGAAGTGCACTGTGGCAGAGTCATCTTAAAATTTTTTAATGATGAACTAACAAGAGCTATTTACTAATAATATTTTGAATAATAAAATTCTAAATAGCCAGATAAAGACTATTTTCATGCATTGCCTTATTTAATTCCCCTAGCAATTTCAAAGGACAAAGTCCCTAAAGATGCATGTCATACTTGCATAATTGATTCATAGACCAAATCATCCCTCAGTAGAAGGATCCAAGGTTTGGACCTCAAAATACTATGCGTTTCACAGGTTGTTTTAGTTGAAACAACTTCTTTCCAGGAGAAGAGACCCAAATTCCTCAGAGTTCCCAAAACATCTTTAGATCAAGAAACTGAGCTGTTTCTATTTTGAGAGTTTTCATCTTCTAAATTCAGCTTTCATCTTCTAAAATTAGAACCAACCCATTCCATTTAGTTTTGCAATTGCACTGCTACTACTGTGGCACATCACACAATGGCATATGATGCTTCAATAGAAATGAACAGAGCAGAGCAACATGGTATAGCATGTGTGGTAATCCAACAAGAAGTATTGAACAAAATGGCAAATTACAGAATATACTATAGGTAGTTTTAAAGATGTGTTAACGCCATGTACCAACTCCACACAAGGAATGTAAACATTATGTATTCCAATGTGTACTCATAAAATATAAAAACAAAAAATATGCAGAGGGCTGTTTTTTATTTTATATGGATATACACATGTCTATAGTTTCAGTAGAAATGAAAACAAATAAGAATGAGCAAGAGCAAATTCAGGATGGTTGCAGCTCTGGAAAAGGAGATAAATGACATCAGGGATGAGATCCAAGTTTTAACCAAATCCATTTTTTAGCATGCATATCTGGTGCAATTATGGAAGATGCTAAGATGTGTTCAAGCTATGTCTGGGTAATCATATGCAGGTATTTATTTATTGAATTGTTACATTTTTATGTTTATATATTTTATAATTTTAATATGAAAAATTAATGAATGTGTACATGAGGAAGGTAAAAAAGACAAAGGAAGAAACCACACCAGGAAAGACATTTTTTTCTTGGAAATTGGCAATTTATTACACATTACTTTGATTTTCTGGTAATCTTTATCAGCAAAACAAGGCCAAAATTTTCTAAAGACCAAAAAATGTGTGTAACATCAAACACATATGAGAAAAGTAAAAAATGGAAACAAAGTCTTTGCAAATAGGGAGAGGTGGAGGGATTGAAGGGAGGGTGGGGGAATGAGGAAAAAATAAGAACCAAGATATATCATATAAAGGAACAAATTTCCAATGATGAATGTCATCATACTGTACACCTAAAATGTACCAATAAACTTAATGGGAAAAAAAACCATTGAACACTCAGTATGACTCAAAGTCCATACTCTGTACTCCCATTTAGTCATTCCAAAAACCTTGTGGGGTAGTTGTTACCTCACTTTACAGATAAAGGAATCAAATATGAAGTATGCAGCAGCACTGAAATTCAAACCCACACAGCTATGGACTCTAATCTCATTCTCTTTTGTCAATACACTTTTGGGAAACTGTAAAAAATTAGAGAAAGAAAGAAGCAACTCAAAGTTCTGTCAGAGACGCAGTTAGATTAGAATGGGCAGCACTGCAAATATAGCTGTGATAGAATCAGTGAGAAGCCAGTTCAGGTGGGAAACTTCTTTAAAAGATGAGAACTTTACATAAGATCTTATTACTGAGTTAGAAGTATAAAATGGAACCCAGGTGGGGAAAGCTTGAAAAGGAGCATGAACAAATGGGAGAAAAGGTTTATTTCCTCAGAACATGAATGAAAAGTAGCATTTGCACAAAAAAGAATGGACAAAATGAGAGACAAAAAGAGAGTAGGACAAATGGAAATTTAAAGAAAGAGGTATGAATAAGAAAAGAACCTAAAAAAGAGAAAACATATGAAGATATAAAAATAAAGAAGATTGAAGAAGCAAACATTAGCTTCTGAAATTTGAATCAGTCCAAACTGTTAAGGCAGAAAGAGGAGTTGAATCATCTGATTTCAAAGGTAGGAAAATTGGAACAAATGATTATATTGAGGGGAGAAAAAAAAGAGGGAGCAGAGTTGTGGTTTGTTTATTTTTGAGGTTAAATGGAAGACTTTTGAAACATGTATTAAAAGCATCGGATTCCACATAAAGAACTTGGAAAAGTAGAACAGGGGAGCAAATTCTGCTTCTGTTTCCCCCAAGTCTTCTGTAGTACTTAGGTGGGTGTGTTTGGGTGGAAACATGAGCTTTTTCTTGAACACCCTCTGATCCTCTCCCCACCAACCTGAAATCCTAAAGCTGTGTTTATGACAACATAATCATTTCTACAGTAACTAAAGAGCTGTCATGAAAAGAGGATTATTGCTTAAGTTGAGAAATAAGCAACTAAAAACAACTCATAAACCACAAAGAACAGGTTCCCATGCCAATACTCAAAGTGACAAAGCCAAAACATGGTAAATATGGAAAATGTTGTGCACAGGGCAGCCCCAGCTGACCTTCTAGTAACTGGTCTTCAGACTCCTACAGTTTAACCCAATAAGGTTGGACTTTGATAGTTTGCTGCCTCTTCACACAAATTCATCAATGGGTTTCTAAACACAATACAAATTGTTTGATTTTTATCCCATTCCCACCCCTGCACCATATACAGAACTCAAACTGAGTGCTATGGGCACTTTATGATAATTATAAATTTTTTATGGAGGTTTGAAATTGCCCAAGCTCCATCAAAAAATAAATAACCCTTTGGGAAATAGCTGGGTCAAATAGGACCTCTAGCACTAGTTCTGTGAGGTATTTCCATACTGATTTTCACAGTGGTTGCACCAGTCTGCACTCCCATCAGCAAGGGAGAAGGGTTCTTTTCTCCCCACAAACCCACCAGCATTTGTTATTGGTTGATTTCTTGATAGTAGCCATTCTTTCCGGGGTGAGGTGGAATCTCAGTATTGTTTTCATCTGCATCTCTTGAATGACCAGTGACGTTGAACATTTTTTCATATATTTATTTGCTGCTTTTACTTCTTTGTCTGAGAAATGTCTGTTCATTTCAGATGCCCATTTTTGAATTGGGTCTTTGAATTTGGGGGGTCTGATTTTTTTCAATTCTAGAATTAAAAGAATCATACCACAGCGATATATGTGCACCCATTTTTATAGCGGCACAGTTTGTAATAGCTAAAGCTTGGAAACAGCCCAAGTGCCCATCAACTGGAAACTGGATAAAGAAGATGTGGCTTTTCTATAAAATGGAGTACTACTCAGCCATAAAGAATGAGAAACTAGAGATATTTATAGCTAAATGGATGCACATTGAGGCCATACTCTTAAGTGAAATAAATAGGACACACATGTGTAAATACTGAATAGTTTCTCTAGTGTGAGAAACTGAAAGTGTAAATAAGGATTAAAATGATTAAAATGAATAATTGATAATTTGAAATAGGAAAAGTTCCAAAGGTGTACCGGTGGTGAGAAGGGAGGGGAAAAGGGAAGAAGGGAAAGGAAAAATTATAAGAAAAGAAAAAGGTCGCAAGTCATGCGGAACATGCCGAATCAGCCTGCTGCAGATAGGCAGGTCTGCGGGCACTGTACTAAGGTCGCGAGTCACGTGGAACAAGCTGAATCAGCCTGCATCCCGGCAGCAATCCACTGGACACCCCACACACACATTCCTCTGGCCTCTGTACAGGCACCTGGTTCCACACTACAAAGACGCAGAGGACATCGGACCACCAGACCACTATACTGGGTAAGTTGGAGTCATCTTCACCTCCCATCAGGACCGGGACTATCTTCAGGGGAAGGGCAGCTGGAACTTGCAGTACGACTCTGCAGAGTTCAACCCTACAGAAGGACAGGGAGCTCAACTTGGGACTTGCAGCCAGAAATCTGCCTGAATCTCACGGGTCTGTGACTAGCTTGCTGAGACTCATTGACTTATATCTGCACACTGCTACCCATGTTGTCTATTTTGACAGCAGAGACATACCCTGAAAAAGGCCCTTCATCTTCATTGTTATTTTTTATTCCCAAAATTAAGTATTATTAGTTTAGTTTTTTTCTCTTTTCTTTTACTTCGCTCCTCTTATCTTTAATTTTTTTTCCTACTCTTTGGAAATATTTGTTTTTCTCTCCTTTTTTCCTTTTCTTTCTTTTCTTCTTTCTTTTCTCTTTCCTTTCTCTCTCTCTCTTACACTCCCTCTCTTGCTCTCCCACATTGTTCATCTTCCCTTTTTGTCCCTTTTTTGTCCTCATTCGGAGTTCTTCTTTATTTTCCTATTATTCTCTTTTTCCTTCTCACCTGTGTCCTCTGGCCACACTGCTAACCTTCCCCTATCCTACTTCCCATCTGTCTCTCCCTTCCCAACCCCTTCTAACTCCCCATTCCAAAGGGTAAAGTTGTTATATTGAAGAGTTTATTCACTATATGTTGGGCTGGTCCTTGATCTTGATTTAATTCACACAGCTAAAGGTGATAGATTAATACCTACCACAAAATGTCATCTTCAAAGATGTACTTGATGCAATGGTGTTGCTGATTGTATAACTTGGGCTAAGGTGTTGTTATTGATCTAGTCAATGAACCTTCCTAGTATAAGGAAAATGAGATAGCCTTAGAGTCATTAGGGACTCAAAACTTAAAGACCAGCTATATATGGAAGACACTTCTAAGAAGCAATCATTCCATAAGGGTTCTAATTACAAGCAACAAAGATACCTACAATAAGCAATTTCAAACTATCAACCCAGGAGTTAAACCAAGGACAGTACCAAAAACAAAAATGAGAAGACATTTAAGTAAGGCACAAACTCAGACTTCCATCACACCAAGGGTAAATCCTGGGGGAAATGAGATGGAAAAGTCCCATAACCAACCACCTGGATACCCTGAACTGGTAGCACAGGAAGTAACAAAACAGATGAATGAGGCTCTAGAAAAATTCAAAGCAGAAATAATCTCCCCGATATCTACAGAGATGGTGAGCAGAGTGAAAGACATGATTAGAGAATCTAGAACAGAAACAGATAAAAAAATAGATGAGCTCAGAAACATGCTGGAAGCTATAAATACCCAGCATAAGAAAGAAATGGAAACCATGATCATCCAACATAAGAAAGAAATGGAATCCATGAAACAGATTCAAACAGACATTCAGGAGATCAAAAACTCCACTGAAAGTATCCACAGCAGATAAAGGGAATCTGAAGATAGAATATCAGATATAGAAGACAGGATCATGGTTAAGGACCATGAAAACAGAGATCTCTTCAAAATAGTAAGAGACCATGAGAAATCAATCCAACAACTGCTAGATGATGCAAAGAAGAATAACATAAGACTGATAGGAGTCCATAAAAAAACAGGAGAAAGAACAATTGACATTAAAAAAACTGTTCACAGAAATAATAGTGGAAAACTTCCCAGACAGAGGTAGAGAATTGGACATACAGATAAGTGAGGCATATAGAACTCCAACTAGCCATGATCAAAAAAAAAATCTACATCTAAACATATAATAGTCAAGATCCCAGAATCCCAACAGAAAAACAAAATCCTACAAGCAGTTAGAGAAAAGAAACAAATCACCTACAAAGGAAAGCCCATCAGAATCACAGCAGACTTCTCAACACAAACCCTCAAATCAAGGAGAGCCTGGAGTGAAGTATTTCAAGCCCTAAAAGAAAATAACTTCCAACCTAGACTGTTGTATCCTGCAAAATTATCTTTCAAAATTGATAGGGAAATTAAATACTTCCACGACAAAGAACACCTGAGAAATGTGATGAACAACAAACCAGCACTACAAGCAATTCTAACCAATATCCTAGAAAAAAGCAATGAAGACCACAACTCCATGAGGCCCAACACAGGGAAGTCACCAGGCAAGGTAAGACATTAAAGGGAAAGGGGAAAAAAATAAGAAATAAAAAGCCCAAAAAAATAAAACATCATGACAAGGATAAATCAATATCTATCAATTATAACCCTCAATGTTAATGACCTCAATTCACCAATCAAAAGAAATAGACTGGCAGAATGGATTAAAAAGGAAAATGCAACAATATGCTCTATACAAGAAACACACCTAACTCAAAAAAGAAACTCATAGACTGGAAGTAAAAGGATGGAAAACAGTTCTCCATGCCACAGGAACCCAGAAGAAAGCAGGGGTAGCAATCTTATTTGCAGACAAAGTAGATTTCAAACCAAAACTAATTAAGAGAGACAAAGAAGGTCACTACATCCTTGTGAAGGGAACAATCCAAGAGGAAGAGATGACAATCCTAAATATATATGCACCAAATACAAATGCGCCCGACTATATAAAACAAATATTAATAGACATGAAAAACCAACTAAACACTAACACAATTGTAGTGGGGGATCTCAATACCCCATTATCACAAATAGACAGATCATCTAGTAAAAAGTTGACAAGGAAATTCTAGAACCGAACCAAGCAATTGAACAAGTCAACTTAATAGATGTTTACAGAGTGTTCCACCCCACAAAATCAGAATACACATTCTTTTTGGCTACACACACGTCATTCTCCAGAATAGACTACATGCTAGCTCATAGGACATGTCTAAGTAAATGTAAAAGAACTGAAGTTACCCCCTGTATATTATCAGACCATAGTGCAATAAAATTGGAGATCAATAACATAAGAAACCGCAAAACCCCAATAAACACATGGAAACTGAATAACACCCTCTTGAACAAACAATGTGCCACAGAAGTAATTAAACAAGAAATTAAACAGTTTCTACAAGTAAATGAAAATGCCAGTACAACATACAGGAATCTATGGGACACAATGAAAGCAATTCTACGAAGGAAATTCACAGCAGTGAATGCACATATTAGGAAAACAGAGAAAACTCAGATAAATAACCTAATGCAGAACCTCAAGCTCCTAGAAAAAGAAGAGCATAATGAATCCAAAGCTCATACAAGAGAGGAAATTATAAAGATCAGGGCAGAAATCAATGCAATGGAGACTAAGAGAACAATACAGAAAATCAATGAATGAAAGAGTTGGTTTTTTGAAAGAATAAATAAAATCCATAAACCTTTAGCCAAACTTATCAAAAAAAGGAAAGAAAAGGCACAAATACATGCAATTAAGAATGAAAAAGGTGAAGTCACAACAGATCCAATAGAAATCCAGAGAATCATCAATACCTACTTCAAGAACTTCTACTCCAATAAAATGGAAAACACAGAAGAAATGGGCAGATTCCTAGATACATACGAATTGCCAAAGTTAAATGAAGAAGATATAGAAATTCTAAACACCCCAATTACAATGAGTGAAATTGAAAATGTCATAAAAAACTTACCAACAAAGAAAAGCCCAGGTCTGGATGGCTTCACTGATGAATTTTACAAGACATTTAAAGAAGAACTAATGCCATTACTCTTTAAACTCATCAAGAAAATTGAAAGGGAAGCAATACTTCCAAATTCATTCCTGGAAGCAAGTGTTACTTTGATTCCAAAACCAGGGAAAGACCCAACCCCAAAAGAGAACTACAGGCCAATCTCCCTAATGAACATAGATGCAAAAATCCTCAACAAGGTACTGGCAAACAGAATACAGAGGGTCATCAAGAAAATCATACAACCTGACCAAGTCGGATTTATCCCAGGGATGCAAGGATGGTTCAACATTCATAAATCAATAAATGTAATACACCATATTAACAGAGTCAAGGACAAATACCATATGATCATCTCAATAGATGCAGAAAAAGCATTTGACAAAATCCAGCATCCATTCATGATAAAAACCCTACAGAAAATTGGAATAGAAGGTCTTTATCTTAACCTGATTAAGGCTATCTATGAAAAACCAACAGCCAACATCATACTCAGTGGTCAAAAACTGAAAACTTTCACACTAAAATCAGGAACAAGACAAGGATGCCCACTATCACCACTCCTGTTCAATGTGGTTCTGGAAACATTAGGCAGAGCAATTAGAAAGGAGAAAGAAATAAAAGGAATAAAGATAGGAAAAGAAGAAGTTAAACTGTCATTATTTGCTAATGATATGATACTTTATATAGAAGACCCAAAAAACTCGGCCAAAAGACTTCTAGACTTAACGGACAGATTCAGTACAGTAGCTGGATACAAGGTCAACACTAAAAAAAAAAAAATAGCATTCATATACACGAATAACAGACTCACTGAGAGAAAAATTAGGGAAACAATTCCTTTTACAATAGCATCCAAAAAAATGAAATATATAGGAATCAATCTAACAAAGGAAGCAAAAGGTCTCTATAAAGAAAACTACAGCACTCTGAAAAAAGAGATCGAATAGGATACAAGAAAATGGAAAGACATCCCTTGCTCCTAGGTAGGAAGAACCAGTATAGTGAAAATGCCCATACTTCCAAAACTACTATATAGATTCAATGCAATGCTGTTTGAAATTCCAACAATATACTTCACAGAACTAGAGAAAACAATCCAAAAATTTATTTGGAACCATAAGAGACCTAGAATAGCTAAAGCAATTCTAAGCAACAGAGACATGGCTGGGGTATCACAATCCCCAGCTTGAAACTATATTACAAAACTACTGTGATAAAATCAGCATGGTACTGGCAAAGGAACAGACCTGAGAATCAGTAGAATAGATTAGAAGATGCAGAAACAACTCCAGACATGCTCAACCACCTCATCTTTGACAAAGGAGCCAACCACCCTCATTGGAGTAAAGATAGCCTATTTAATAAATGGTGTTGGAAAAAATGGATTTCAACCTGTCAGAGATTAAAACTAGACCCATAACTATCACCATGCACTAAACTAAGATTGAAGTGGATTAAAGATATAAATATTAAGAAAGAAACACTAAACTTGCTGGAAGATAAGTTAGGTAGAACTCTTGAAGACATTGGCATAGGAAAAGTCTTCATGAACAAAACCTCAGCCGCACAGGAACTAGCAGAAAGAATCAACAACTGGGATATCATCTTATTAAAAAGCTTCTGCACTGCAAAAGAAACCACCAACAAAGCTAACAGACAACCTACAATATGGGAAAAAATTTTTAGCAGCTGTACCTCAGACAAAGGACTACTATCTAGAATATATAAAGAATTGAAAAAAATCAGACCCCCCAAATTCAAAGACCCAATTCAAAAATGGGCATCTGAAATGAACAGACATTTCTCAGACAAAGAAGTAAAAGCAGCAAATAAATATATGAAAAAATGTTCAACATCACTCGTCATTCAAGAGATGCAGATGAAAACAACACTAAGATTCCACCTCACCTCGGAAAGAATGGCTGCTATCAAGAAATCAACAAATAAATGCTGGCGGGATTGTGGGGGAAAGGAACCCTTCTCCATTGTTGGTGGGAGTGCAGACTGGTGCAACCACTGTGGAAGTCAGTATGGAGATACCTCAAAGAACTAGGACTAGAGATCCCATTTGACCCAGCTATTCCCCTGCTGGGTATCTTCCCAAAAGAATTAAAAGAATCATACCACAGTGCTATATGTGGACCCATGTTCATAGCGGCACAGTTTGTAATAGCTAAAGCTTGGAAACAGCCCAAGTGCCCATCAACTGGAAACTGGATAAAGAAAATGTGGTTTTTTATTAAAATGGAGTACTACTTAGCCATAAAGAATGAAAAACTAGAGTCACTTATAGCTAAACAGATGCATATCGAGGCCATACTCTTAAGTGAAATAAACGTGTAACTATCCAATAGTTTCTCTAGTGTGAGAAACTGATAGTGTAAACAAGGGTTAAAATGATTAAAATGAATAATTGATAATTTGAAATAGGAAAAAAGGTCCAAAGACAAAGGAGTGAAGGGAGGTGAAGGGGAAAGGAAAAGAGGGAAAGGAAAAACTATGAGAAAAGAAAACAAAAATGGAAATGAAATCTATGTAAATAGGGAAGGGAGCACAGGTAATGGGGAAAAGAATAAGAACCAAGATACATCATGTACAGGTACAATCACTCAATGGTAAATGTAAACATATTGTATACCTAAAATGTACCAATAAAAGAATTTTTTAAAATAAATAAATACATAAATTAAATAAATAAATGACCATTTGTTCAATGTCTGTTGTCTGGGAGTTCTGTGGAAAACTATGATATATTACTATTGTAGGAAAGGTATTAAAAAGCACCACGTAATCTTCGGCAGTGAGTTCACTGTCTTCTTTTTGCCAGTCTAATTTCAGAATGTTTCACACTTCTCTTTTTTTCTGTTTTTTGCTGCTGATAAGCATTTTATCATTTTCACAATAAATTATTTAAATTCTCAACTCACAAATTTTTAAAAATTCCTCTTAATAGGTATGCTAGGTCATCTCAAAAAAATAATTAGAAAAGAAATGTTTATCTTTCTTAAGATCTATGCAATAAAGCAAGCTACAAATTGTCCACTTTATGTTTTTGTAGCCACTAAAACATGTCACAGAGCTTTAAATCTGCCAGAGAGCTAGTGATAAATTACTACACAACAGAATTGATTTCATGGAAGTAGCTTACTTTCACTGTGTCACCAGAGAATTGAAATCTTCAAGGAATTTTTAAAGAATGTTATGCTATCATTTGCATAACCATAAAATTAATGTAAATTTTTGAATTTTTCTAATGCTGAATGCATGCTGGCATAGTATGAGCCACCGAATGGTGGATTTCCCTTTTCTCAGCTTTTGCCAACTTAGGAGCTGTGCTACATCTGTTGAGCCACTAGTATGAAATTCATGGTAGACAAGCTCCTTAGTCACCCTAAAAAATGAAGGGGCTTTTTTGATGCTTCCTTTGAAAATAGTTGCAGAAAGGTAGCAGTGTAGTTTTGAGAAAAGCTAGGATCGATTTTAACCTTAGCTATTTTACTAGCAATTTTAGTTCATTAATCAGAAGTGCAGGCATAATACCAGCTATGCTTCTTTCTCAAAATTGTGAGAATCAAATGAAAAAGTCCAAGTTTAGACATAGCTATCTACATATACATACATATACATCTTGTCTCAAAAGGATTTGTGTACATATGTGTTTGTGTGTGTGGAAATCAATATAGAAATTGAGATAAAATGACAAAACAAATGTCAGGAAAAACCAAATGAGTCAGCATGTAGAAATGTATCCTAAAAATGATGTAAAACCTTGGCTAGAAAGGAGCAAGTAGAGCTAATAAGATGATAACAGCCCAAAAACCAAAGCCAAGACAGGAGAGTTTGCAGAATTCCTGGTATCACTAAAAGCACATCAGTCATTGACATGAAATCCAGTTTTTTATGGTTCTAAAATTTCAGGGAAGTTTCTCTAGTGAGACTTCAAAAACTTGTATGTACCACATAAATAAATATTGTATCATACCATAAAAATCAAAATCATTCTCAATCTTTGGATTCACAAAATGATAAATTTCACATTATTCCCATGAATCTTAACAGAGTCCAACATAGGAATTATCATGTCAACTCACAATTGAATAAAAGCAATTTTTGGTATATAAAAAATATAAGTCCATAGAGCCTATGTACAAGCACATGTCTCATAAAAATATGTATATATTTATATATATATGAAAGAGAAAGAAGTATAGCTTTTATATAAGTACATGGCTCTGTACTAGGTGGCATGAGCACATTATAAATATATTTATCTAGAGTAGCAATTCCGAAACATGTTAGTCTCAGGAATCCTTTACATTCTTAAAAATTACTGTGGATCAAAAAGGTCTTTATGTAAATAGAAACTGTATTACCCTGATTACACTGTTCAAATGTATGCTATGGGGATATCCTCATAATCTACTTTAATGTTCAATTCAGATTTATTATTCAAATTTATTATCCATGGTTTTTCCACAGTAATGAGTTCATAGTAAGTCTGAATTTGATTGGATGCTAAGAAGCCTCCTTCAAATTTCAATTGTTCATGGCTCTTTGAATCAGCAGCTCTTTATCCTATCAGTCATTGGAAAAATGAGCCCTACATTTGCCAAATCCAAAATAGGCAATATCATTTAAATCTAAGAATAAATCATTTGAGATAGATTCAAACAGAGTTGCAGAGCTCTGAGCAATTCTCATGTAGCAACAAACTGACATTAAGACCCAGCTCACCTTTCTTAAGACTTCTTTACTCTTCAACCATTAAATTAGCAGATGTGCAAAGTTTTCTTAAAAGTCTGCTATAGAGGAAGAGAATATCTAGAGAATAACTACCCATTTTTTGTCAGTGTTGTTTCCTAGTAAATTTTTCTAAGTGGTTTGTGCTGTCTAGTTTTATCAGTCTAACAAGAATCCATGCCTCAACTTTCTCACTCCTCTGAGCAGAAATTCCTGTGAACGTGTCAAATGCATCAGTGAATGAACAAATTGGCATGGTGGGAAAGCACACATACAAAAGTAAGATGATGGCTGACCAATTTCCCTAATTACTAGAGTTTTAATGAGATGATAAAGCCCTTACTAAGGATTGTCTAAGTTTTATTAGAAGTCAAAACTCCTTCCATCTGAAAAATAAGGGGAGCCCAAACTGATTCACAAAATCTCAGTGTCACATTCGGTTTACAGTTGAAGATCACTGTGAGTGCCAAATGAAGTCACAACACACAACACTGTACAAAACATAGCTAAACAAAACAAAAATCTCAGAGGGTTAGTGTGGCAAAACAATGAAGCCAAAATGACTGAGTGGTGTTCTTCCTTTAAAATGTAGCCCTCTGGGGCCTGGGATTTAGCTCAGTGGTTTCGCTGCCTGCTGCGCAAGTGCAAGGACCCGAGTTTGATCACCGGTACCAAAAAATTAAAATATAATAAAATAAAATGTACCCCTATATATTTCAGCCTCTGGGCCCACAAATATAGAACTGAATTGATGTTAATTCCCTTCTAATCCTGCCACAACACATCTTTCCAACCAGTAAAGATCTTACAATTAAGCACTTTTCTCACCTAACCTACTTGGGCTTCACTTAATCCCGCGGACACCGTCTTCGTCATGCCGACCTGCCACCATTATCATTCGTAACTAACACATCTACATATTATCTCTAAACTCTAATTTCTATGATTCCTTCTTGGATCTCGCTCTTACGTAGCTTCACAACCGAGAGTAGCTTTCTAGCTTTTTCTAACATCTTTTTTTTTTGTTCCAAATCAATGAAACAAGAACAAAGAGGAAAATCAGGAAATCGGCAGCATGTCTCCTTTATTTCTCCCTGTTTCAGAAAACTCTTTCTTCGGTAACACAGGATATTTACTGGCTCTCATTATTGGTTCAAAAGCCATACAGCAGGAGATTGCACTCTCTGCCTTATAGATAAAGCGTAGGTAAACAGGCTGTCTCAAGAAAATTGCACAGCCCCCTACTAGTTACTTAGGTTTATGATCATTAATTTCTGTTGCTCTCATGTACACTTTATGATTGAACTGGAGAAGAGAGAGTTATTTGGCATAAAAGTATAGTAAGTGATTTACATTTGCATTATCCCCAAGGAAAAGAGGCATTCTATCATAATATGAAGAAATAAACACAGGTTTGTTATTGATTTTATGAATTGTGTAAAGTGTTATTTTAAATATTTAAAAGGAAATCAGAATTCACTCTCCTTTTAAAAAGGTTATTTCAGTGTTTCCCAGTAATAGACATCCACTGAATCTAATTTTTAAAAGGTATGAAGTATATATTTAACTTTTCATAACTAACTACTAAAAATGATGTTCATGAAATGTTGTCTTCTAGGTTGAGCTTAAGTATTCATTCTCTCAGAAAAATCTCTGCGGGTGGACTTAATGGTCAGGCTCAGACAATATTAATTGGCCCCCACAGCTCTAGAAGATTAAGCCAGAAATAGACATCTGACCTTAGTTTGATCACTCAGAACCTCTTTCACAAGAATTTGGAATTCAGATTAGGAGAAAATAATTTCCTTGGCTTGCAGCCTGAATTGAATCTTTAAATTATGGCACAGCCATGCTCGTGGGGGGTAGGGGGGTGTCAAAAACATAGATACAAATCTAGTCACAAAGTTAGAGAAGCTGAAGGAATAACCTCCTTAGTTTCTGGCAGTTTTTTTGTTTTTGATTCAAAAGCCTTCATGTTATGAACGACTAGATCCTTATAGTTACTTTTCACATTTGACTCATTGCAAGATTGTGTAATTTTTCACTTACATCCAAAAGAACATTGAAGTTTCAACTATAGAATTAATAACATTATTCACTTTGTATAATGAATTTTTCAGTTTAAGCATTTCCATTTGATTTTTTCTATCATGTCCATTTCTCTGCTGAGATTATCTTTGTTTTATCATTATATTCATCCTTATTTTATTCCTTGAAAATCTTTGCAACAGTTCTTGTATAGACCTACTCTGTTAACTTGTTGTAGTCAGGGTTTTGGCAAGAGAATACATTTACTATAGTACTCATAATTTATAGGATTATTTTATGATAATTACCAAAAACAGTCAAATGCAAAGGAGTGCAAGAGGTTAACTACACACTAGAGGCCCAAAGAATCCACCTGAAGGCCTGGATCCTAGCAATATCCCACACAAATCCAGCTAAAGGCTTAGAGTCCAAGGCAATATCCTCCACAAGTCCAGCCAGTGGGCTAGAGCCCACAGCAATGTCTCACACTTGTCCATATTGAGGATCTGCACCTGGAAGGCCCAAAGGCCAGTGGTGGAAGCCAGAAAACCTACACCAGTGAGATGAAGGATTTGTGCCCCCAAGCTGAGGGATCCACATTGGAGCCAGGAAGTGATGCTTTTGTGAAGATCAGTGCTCCCATGATGAAAACATCAGCCATTCCCAGGGACAGCAAGGCCCTGAGCTCCTCCTCCAATGAGAATAGCCTAGTTCACATCAGGAAAACCATCCACAGCAAGCTTCTCCTAGAAAATCAACAAGCCAAGATCTTCCCCTCCAGTTCTCTTTTTATGGGTATTGATAACAATCCTCAGGTGGATCCTCCACACCCAGATCATGCTGGTTCAATTCAGCTGGGTTGTACAAGTTGACCATTAGTTAATCCAATACATAACTCCTTCATATCTACTTTTTTTTTGTACCAGTAATCAAACCCAGGACCTTGCGCTTTTGAGGCAGGCAGTGACACCACTGAGCTAAATCCCTGTCACTGTTTTGTTTTTAAATATTATTTCCCCTGTGATTCTGAGCCTTTTTTTGCTTCTCATATCTAGTAATTTCTTATTATGTGCTGACCATTATAAGTGCTACCTACATTGTTGTACGCTTGAATTTTATTGTCTTCCTTAATTAAGTTTTAAGTTTTGTTCTGCTAGTTAATTATTTGCTGCTCTGCTCAAACCTTTCAAGGCTTTTCAAACTTGATTAGAATGGTTTAGACTTGCTTTTACTCTTAAGGGTAGATTTAGCTCTATTCTTAAGGGACAGACTGCTTGAGAATTCTACTGAAATTCTGTGTGTTCACTGAGATTTCCCTAATCTGGTTAATCAGAAATTGAACATCTCCACATACTACAAAACGGTAGTAATCAAAACAGCATAGTATTGACAAACAGACATATCACCCACAGTACTGAACAGAGCAACTATAAGCAAATTCACTCCTTTACAACCAACTGATTTTTAGCAAAAGTGCTAATAACATACATTGGAGAAAGGACAGTCTTTTCGATCAATAATGTTGGAAAATGGGTATTTATGTGCAGAAGACTGAAGCTAACCCCTCTCACTAGTTGCAAAGATCAGCTCAAATGAATTAAAGACTAAAATACCCTACTTGGTAATACCCCATTCAGTTATAGCCCATTCAGCTATAAACTCATCAATGGATTGATCTATTCATGAGGTTATCAC
Source organism: Heterocephalus glaber (assembly GCF_053883595.1). Classification (NCBI taxonomy): domain Eukaryota; kingdom Metazoa; phylum Chordata; class Mammalia; order Rodentia; family Bathyergidae; genus Heterocephalus; species Heterocephalus glaber. The sequence goes on along the minus strand of NW_028258308.1, from coordinate 847,993 downwards.
CTTCAAGGCACAAATCTTTAGGGGACATTTTATATTAATACCATATGAGAACATTTGCACACTGTTGGTGGAGATGTAAATTAGTACACCCATTACGAAAAATAATAGAGAATTTCCTCAAAAAAATCTAAAGTAGAACTATCATATGATCCATCAATTCTGTGGAGTCTTGTGCTGAGTACTTGCAACTGAGATTTCATAAATTCCTTCTCTTTGCAGTATTCTCTTTTCTGTTAACTTCTCTTAGACAAGCCAGCTGCTTCATGAGCTCAAATTCTAATCTCTGCTGCCTCTGCTCATTCAGAGCCCTGTGCTCTTTTCGGATTATCCCTGCTTACACAGTGGATTAGAAGCGCCTCCAGAGTCAGAGCCATCATATAATTTGCCTGGTATGTTTCCTACTATTGAGAAATCAGACATATGTACCTTTTATCAAGAATCCACCACACCCTCCTGACATGATTTTTCTGCCTTGGAGCCTACTTATCATCAACTGAAACCGTTTGAAACATGAGCCAAATTATACCTCTCTTCTTTTAGGCTGTAAGTGTTTGGCATTATGTCCAGCCATAGGAAAACTAATACAGAAAACTAGTACAAGGAGAGGTGTCATTGCTGTGACTGTACCTGAATACATGGTTTAGAAACCTTTTCAACTGGTTTATGGAGGTGTCTGGAGAGGTTTGAAAATGCTGGCTAGAGAAGCAGTAAATGTTATAAGAAGTGTTGATGGATGATTCTCATTTCAGATTATAAGACTAGAATGCTGACAGGAATCCAGGCAGTAAAGGTCAGGCTCAGGAGTCATTTCAGAAAAAGGACTCCATTGGCAGTTGGGCTCCAGGCAATCTGTAATACTTTCGTTTTAATTGATTTTATTGGTACATTTAAGGTATGGTAATGACATTCATCATTGGAAATTTGCACCTTTACATAATCTCTCTTGGTTCTTATTTCTTCCCCATTCCCCTGCCCTCCCTTCAACCCTTCCATCCTGCCCTATTTACAAAGACTTTGTTTCCATTTTTTCATTTCACACGTTAATTCCATTCCCTTCTTTCCTTTCCCCTACCCCTCCTGCTTCCCCTTCCCCTTTACCCATTTTCTTACTATTTCACATTATCTGTAATGTACTTTAGTCCTTATTTACACTTTTAGTTTCTCACACTAGAGAAACTATTAGATAGTTACACGTGTGTCCTATTTATTTCACTTAAGAGTATCACCTCAGTGTGTATCCATTTAGTTATAAATGTCTCTAATTTCTTGTTTTTGAGGCTGAATAGTACTCCATTTTGTAAAAAAAAAAAAAAATTCTTTATCCAGTCCCTAGTTGATGGGCAATTGAGCTGCTTCCAAGTTTTAGCTATTACAAATTGTGCTGTTATGAACATGGGTGCACATATATCACTGTGATATGATTCTTTTACTTCTTTGGGGAAGATACCCAGCAGGGGAATAGCTGGATCAAATGGGACTTCCAGTCCTAGTTCTTTGAGGTATCTCCACACTGATTTCCACAGTGGTTGCACCAGTCTACACTCCCACCAGCAATGGAGCAGTGTTCTTCTTTCCCCACAGCCCTGCCACCATTTGTTGTTGGTAGATTTCATGATAGCAGCCATTCTTCCTGGGGTGACATGGATTCTCAGCATTGTTTTCATTTGCATCTCTCCAATGATCAGTGATGTTGAACATTTTTTCATAGCTTTCTTTGCTATTTCTACTTCTTCGTCTGAGAAACCTCTGTTTATTTCAGATGCCCATTTTTGGATTGGGTCTTTAAATTTGGGAGGTCTAATTTTTTTAAGTTCTTTATAGATTCAAGATAGTAGACCTGTGTCTGAGGGACAATGGGTGAAAATTTTTTCCCACATCATGGGTAGTCTCTTCATACTATTGGTGGTTTCTCTTTCTGTGCAAAAGCTTTTTAATAAAAAGAGACCCCACTTGCTGATTGTGGTAGGTCACAGGCAACTGAGCTTTTGCTCATAAAATCTTTTCCTGCAACAATGTCTTCAAGAGTTCTACCTAAACTCTTTTCCAGCCAGTTCAGTGTTTCTGTTTTAATATTTAGATCTTTAATCCATTTTGATTTTAGTTTAGTGGATGGTGAGAGATATAGGTCCAGCTTTAATCTTTGGCAAGTTGAAACCCAATTTTGTCAGCACCATTTCTTTAAGAGGCTACATTTCCCCCAGTGAGGATGTTTGGCTCCTTTGTCAAAGATGAAGTGGCTGAGTGTGTCTGGAGTTATATCTACATCTTCAAATCTATTCCACTGGTCCTCAGGTCTGCTTCTTTGCCAGTACCATGCTGATTTTATCACAGTAGAATTGTAGTATAGTTTCAAGTTGGAGATTGTGATACCACCTGCCATGTCTCTGTTGCCCAGAATTGTTTTTGCTATATTCTAGGTCTCTTCTTGTTCCAAATGAATTTTTGGATTGTTTTCTCAAGGTTTATGAAGTATGCTGCTGGGATTTCAATTAGGATTGCATTGAATCTATGTAGCAGTTTTGGAAGTATGGCCATTTTCACTATGTTGATTCTTCCTAGCCAGAAACAAGGGAAGTCATTCCATTTTCTGATGTCCTCTTTAATCTCTCTTTTTAGAGTGCTATAGTTTTCAGGGAAGAGGTCTTTGATTTCCTTTGTTAAGTTGATTCCTAGGTATCTGAGTTTTTTGGATGCTATTGTGAAAGGAATTGTTTGCCGTATTTCTGTCTCAGTGAATCTGTTGTTCATGTGGAGGAAAGCTATTGATTTTTGTGTGTTGACCTTGTATCCAGGTACTTTACTGATTTTGGTTATTTTTCCTTTTTTTTGCTTAAATTCTTTTATTGGTACATTGTAAGTATACAGTACGTTTACATTTATCACTGGATGCTTGTACCTCTATATGCTGTATCTTGGTTCTTATTTTTTCCCCATTACCTGTGCACCCTTCACCACCTCCACCCATCCATATTTACAAATACTTTCTTACCATTTTTTGCTTTTCTCATAAGTTTTACTTTCCCTTGTTTTCTTTACCCTTCCCCACTCATTTCCCTTACCCCTTTGGAACTTCTCTTATTTAAAATTACCAATTATTCATTTTAATCATTTTAATTCTAATTTTCACTTTCAGTTTTTCACACTAGAGAAACTATTTGGTATTTACACATGTGTGTCCTATTTATTTCGTTAAAGAGTGTGGCCTTGATATGCATCCATTTAGCTATAAGTGTCTCTAGTTTCCTTTTTTTATGTATAAAATATTTCTTTTTTTCATTAAATTCTTTTATTGGTACATTGTAGGTATACAATAAAACTATATTTCTCATTGGGAATTGTACCTTTACATAATGCATCTTGGTTCTTATTTTTTCCCCATTCCTAGTCCTCCCTTCACCCCCTCCACACTTCCCTATTTACAAAGACTTTATTTCCATTTTTTCCATTTCTCATCATTTTTCCTTTCCCCTCTTTCCTTTCCCCTGCCCCTCCCACTACCCCTACCCTTTTGGACCTTTTCTTTCTATTTTGTATTATCAATTATTCATTCTAATCAATGGTATATTTTAGGTATACAATATAATGACATTCATCATTGGAAATTTGCAACTTTACATGGTATCTCTTGGCTCTTATTTTTCACCCTTGCCCAGCCCTCCCTTCAACCACTCCATTCCTACCTATTTATAAAGATTTTGTTCCTATTTTTCCATTTTCTCATATTAATCCCATTCCCTTCTATCCTTTCCCCTGGCCCTACCACTTTCTTCCCCTTTGCCCCTTTTCCTCCTATTTCACATTACCTATTTTACATTTAGTCCTTATTTACACTTTCAGTTTCTCACACCAGAGAAACTATTCAGTTTTTATTCATGTGTGTCCTATTTATTTCAGTTAAGAGTATCGCCTCAATGTGCATCCACCTAACTATAAATGTCTCTAATTTCTCATTTTTTATGGGTGAGTAGTACTCCATTTTATTAAAAAACCACATTTTCTTTATCCAGTTTCCAGTTGATGAGCATTTCAGCTGTTTCCAAGTTTTAGCTATTACAAACTGTGCTGCTATGAACATGGGTGCACATATATCACTGTGGTATGATTCTTTTCATTCTTTGGGGAAGATCCCCAGCAGTGGAATAGCAGGGTCAAATGGGACTTCCAGTCCTAGTTCTTTGAGGTATCTCCATACTGATTTCCACAGTGCTTGCACCAGTCTACATTCCCACCAGCAGTGGAGAAGGGTTCCTCTTTCCCCACAGCCCTGCCAGCATTTGGTATTGGTTGATTTCATGATAACAGCCATTCTTTCTGGAGTGAGGTGGAATCTCAGTGTTGTTTTCATTTGCATCTCTCGAATGACCAGTGATGTTGAACATTTTTTCATGTATTTATTTGCTATTTCTACTTCTTTGTCTGAGAAATGTCTGTTCATTTCAGATGCCCATTTTCGGATTGGGTCTTTAAATTTGGGAGGTCTGATCTTTTGAAGTTCTTTATAGATATGAGATAGTAGACCTTTGTCTGAGGAAGAGCAAGTAAAGATTTTTTCCCACATTATGGGCTGTCTCTTCACACTGCTGGTGGTTTCTCTTGCAGTGCAGAAGCCTTTCAATAAGAAGAGATCCCACTTGTTGATTGTTTGTGCTAGTTCATGGGCAACTGAGGTTTTGTTCATAAAATCTTTTCCTACACTGATGTCTTCAAGGGTTCTACCTAACCCCTCTTCCAACTGGTTCAGAGTTTCTATTTTAATATTTAGATCTCTAATCCGTTTTGATTTTAGTTTAGTGCATGGTGAGAGATACAGGTCTAGTTTTAATCTTTGGCAAGTGGAAGCCCAAGTTTTCCAGCACCATTTATTAAAGAGGCTATCTTTCCTCCAGTGAGGGTGTTTGGCTGCTTTATCGGAGATGCTTAAGTGTGTCTGGCATTGTTTCTACATCTTCTAATCTGTTCCACTGGTCCTCAAGTCTGTTTCTTTGCCAGTACCATGCTGTTTTTATCACAGTAGCTTTGTAGTAGAGTTGCAGGTTGGGGATTGTGCTACCCCCTGCCGTGTCTCTATTACCTAGAGATGTTTTCCTATTCTGGGTTTTTTCTTGTTCCAAATGAATTTTTGGATTGTTTTCTCAAGGTCCATGAAGTATGCTGCTGGGATCTCAATTGGAATTGCATTAAATCTATATAGCAGTTTTGGAAGTATGGCCATTTTCACTCTATTAATCCTTCCTACCCAGGAGCAGGGGATGTCTGTCCATTTTCTGATATCATCTTCAATCTCGCTATTCAGAGTGCCATAGTTTTCAGAGAAGAGGTCTTTGATTTCTTTTGTTAGGTTGATTCCTAGGTATTTCAGTTTTTTGGATGCTATTGTGAAAGGAATTATTTGCGCTATTTCTCTCTCAGTGAGTCTGTCATTTGTGTAGAGGAAAGCTATTGATTTTTGTTTGTTGACCTGGTAAGCAGCTACTTGACTGAATTTGGTTATTAAGTCTAGAAGACTTTTGGTGGAGTTCTTGGGGTCTTCTCTATAGAGTATCATGTCATGTGCAAATAATGACAATTTGACTTCTTCATTACCTATCTTTATTCCTTTTATTTCTTTCTCTTGTCTAATTGCCATAGCTAATGTTTCCAGAACTATATTGAACAAGAGTGGTGATAGTCGTCATCCTTGTCTTGTTCCTGATTTTAGTGTGAAGGATTTCAGTTTTTGACCATTTAGTATGATATTGGCTGTTGGTTTTTCATAGATGGCTTCTATCAGTTTGAGGTAGAGAACATCTATTCCAATTTTTTGTAGGGTGTTTATCATAAATGCATGTTGGATTTTGTCAAATGCTTTTTCTACATCTATGGAGATAATCATATGGTTTTTGTCCTTGGCTCTATTGATATAGTGTATTACATGGATTGATTTTCCTATATTGAACCATCCCTGTATCCCTGGGATGAATCCCACTTGATCAGGGTGTATGATCTTCTTGATGATCTTCTGCATTCTGTTTGCCAGTATCTTATTAAGGATTTTTGCATCTATGTTCATTAGTGAGATTGGCCTATAGTTCTCTTTTTCAGTTGGGTCTTTCTCTGCTTTGGAGATCAAGGTGATGCTTGCTTCCAGGGAGTATTGGAATTTGGGAGTATTGCTTCCCTTTCAATTTCATTGAAGAGTTTAAACAGTAGTGGCAGCAGTTCCTCTCTAAATGTCTTGTAGAATTCAGCAGTGAAGCCATCAGGGCCTGGGCTTTTCTTAGTTGATAAGTTTTTAGTTACATTTTCAATTTCATCGGTTGATATTGGGTTGTTCAGAATTTTTAGGTCTTCTTCATTCAACTTTGGTAATTCAGATGTATCTAGGAATCTGTCCATTTCTTCTGTGTTGTCCATCTTATTGGCATATAGGTTCTGGAAGTAGGTATTGATGATCCTCTGGATTTCTGCTGGGTCTGTTGTAATTTCACCCTTTTCATTTCTAATTGCATGGATTTGGGCCTTTTCTTTCCTTTTTCTGACAAAGTTGGCTAAAGGTTTGTCAATTTTGTTGATTTTTTCGAAGAACCAACTCTTGGCTTCATTGATTTTTTTGTATCGTTCTCTTAGTCTCCACTGCATTGATTTCTCCTCTGATCTTTATAATTTCCTCCCTTGTATGAGCTTTGGGGTTGTCCTGCTCTTCTTTTTCTAGAAGCTTGAGGTTCAGCATCAGGTTGTTTAATTGGGCTTGTTCTGTTTTCCTAATATGCGTAGTCACTGCTATGAATTTCCCTCATAAGACAGCTTTCATTGTGTCCCATAGATTCCGATATGTTGTATTGTCATTGTCATTTAATTGAAGGAACTGTCTGATTTCTTCTTTAATTTCCTCTGTGATCCATTGGTTCTTCAGAAGTGTATTGTTCAATTTCCACATGTTTATGAAATTTTTTGACTTTCTTTTGCTATGGATCTCCAATTTCATCACACTATGGTCTGATAATATACAGGGGATAACTTCAATTCCTGATTTTGTGGGGTGGAAGACTGTAAACATCTGTTAAGTTCATTTGTTCAAGAGTTGAACTGAGTTCTAGTATTTCATTACTTATTTTTTGTCTAGTTGATCTATTTGTGACAGTGGGGTGTAGAGGTCCCCCACTACAATTGTATTAGTGCATATATGACTTTTCATGTCCGTTAGTATTTGTTTTATATAGTTGGGTCCACTAGTGTTTGGTGCATAGATATTTATGATTGTCATCTCTTCCTCTTGGATTCTTCCCTTTACAAGGATGTAGTGTCCTTCTTCATCTCTCTTAATCAGTGCTGGTTTGAAATCTACTTGATCTGCCAAGAGGATAGCTACTCCTGCTTTTTTTCATGTTCCTGTCACATGGAGTATTGTTTTCCACCCTTTAACTTTCAGTCTATGAGTTTCCTTTTGAATTAAGTGTGTTTCTTGTATGCAGCATATTGTTGGATTTTCCTTTTTGACCCATTCTGCCAGTCTATTTCTTTTGATTGGTGAATTGAGACCATTAATGTTGATGGTTATAACTGACACGTATTGACTTGTCATTGCCATTGCTTTTTCTTTTTGTTGGATTCTCCCCCTTTCCATTTAATTTCTTGTCATGCCAGATGGATTCATTCTGCTTTGCTTCCTGGGGTTGTGATCCTAAATGTCTGTGCCTAGGATATTGTGTAAAATTCTTTGGAGTGCTGGTTTGGTATTCCCGAAGTTCCTAAGGTGCTCTTTGTCATGAAAGTATCTTATTTCTCCATCAGTTGTGAAAGATAGTTTTTCAGGGTACATCAGTCTGGGTTGGAGGCTGTTTTCTTTTAGGGCTTGGAATATGTCAGTCCGAGCTCTTCTTGCCTTGATGGTTTGTGTGGAGAAGTCTGCTGTGATTCTGATGGGCTTTCCTTTGTATGTGATTTGTTTCTTTTCTCTGACTGCTTGGAGAACTTTGTTCTTCTGTTGTGTTTCTGGAATCTTAACAATTATAGGCCTATGTGTAGATTTTTTTTTGATCAAGGCTATTTGGAGTCCTATATGCCTCACTTATCTGTATGTCAAGCTCTTTTCCCCTGCTTGGGAAGTTTTCTGCCATTATTTCTGTGAAGAGGTTTTTTATGTCATCTCCACTCTCTCCTGTTTCTTCATTGAGCCCAGTCAGTCTTATGTTATTCTTCTTTGCATCATCTAGCAGCTGCTGGATTCGTTTCTCACGTTTCCTCATAATTTTGAAGCAATTTTTCTTGTCCTTATCTTATCTTCTATATCTGAAATTCTGTCCTCACATTGGCTCATTCTGCTGTTTAGACTTTCAATGGAATTTTTCATGTCCTGGAAATCTATTTGCATCAGTTTTATGAATTCCATTTTTTTCTTATGTTGGGATTCCATCATGTTCTGGAGCTCCTCTCTAGATTTATTAATCATGTCTTGCACTAGGGGCACAATTTCTCTTGTTATCTGAGAAATTATTTCTGATTTCATTTTTTCCAGATCCCTTTTTGTTGCCAGTTCAGTGGGTCCAGGTGGTTGAGTATCAGAATGTTCCATGTCATTTCCCTTTGGGGTTGCTGTAGGTGATCTGGAAGTCTGGTTTTGAGACTTATTTATGTGTTTTCTCATTTCAACTGGGCTGGCGGGCTGTTAGCACCTGCACGGATTACCTCCTCTGAGCTGGGAGAGGTGGGACGGGGCTGGGAGCAGCGGTAGGGATGGCGACCCAAAAGTCCTTTCCTGTGGGCTGGGAGCAGCGGGAGGGATGGTGGCCGGGAAGCTTCTTCCTCTGGACCAGGAGCAGTGGGATGGCAACTCAGAAGCCCCTCCCTCTGGGCCGGGAGTGGTGGGAGGGCTGGTGGCCCAGAAGCCCCTTCCTCTGGGCCAGGAGCAGGGGCACAGAAGGTGGCCCAAAAGCCCTTTCCTCTGGGCTGGGAGCAGTGGGAGGGATGGTGACCAGGAAGCCCCTTCCTCTGGACCAGGAGCAGTGAGACTGTGGCTCAGAACCCCCTACCTCTGGGCTGGGAGCAGCAGGACTCAGTACCTTGGTCTGGAGGTCTGGTGTCCTCTGCATCTTTGTAGTGTCGAACCAGGTGTCTTCCTGTCTGCAGCGGGGTGATTCAGCGTGTTCTGCGTGATTCGCGACCTGGGTAGGGCATGCCTCTAGTTTCTCATTCTTTATGGTTGAGTAGTACTTCATTTTATAAAAATCAAAAACAAAAAAAAATCTTTATCCAGTTTCCAGCTGATGGGCACATGGGCTGTTTCCAAGCATTAGCTATTACAAACTGTGCCACTATAAACATGGGTGCACATCTTTCGCTGTGGTAAGATTCTTTTAATTCTTTTGGGAAGACGCCCAGCAGAGGAATAGCTGGGTAAAATGGGACCTCTAGTCCTAGTTCTTTGAGGTATCTCTATACTGATTTCCACAGTGGTTGCACCAGTCTACACTGCCACCAACAATGGAGAAGGGTTCCTTTCTCTCCACACACTCACCAGCATTTGTTATTGGTTGATTTCTTGATAGCAGCCATTCTTTCTGGAATGAGGTGGAATCTTAGTGTTGTTTTCATCTGCATCTCTCAAATAAACAGTGATGTTGAACATTTTTTCATAAGTTTATTTGTTGATTTTACATCTTTGTCTGAGAAGTGTCTGTTCATTTCAGATGTCCATTTTTGAATTGGGTCTTTATATTTAGGGGGTCTGATTTTTTTCTGTTCTTTATATATTCTAGGTAGTAGTCTTTTGTTTGAGGTAAAAAAATTTTCCTACGTTATAGGTTGTCTGTTAGCTCTGTTGGTGATTTCTCTTGCAGTGCAGAATCTTTTTAATATGATGAGATCCCAGTTGTTGATTCTTTGCACTAGTTCCCATGCTAATGAGGTTTTGTTCATAAAGTCTTTTCCTATGCCAATGGCCTCAAGAGTTCTACCTGACTTAGCTTCCAGCAACCTTAGTGTTTCTGCCTTAATATTTATATCTTTAATCCACTTCAATCTTAGTTTAGTGCATGGTGATAGGTATGGGTCTAGTTTTAATCTTTGGCAAGTTGAAATGCAGTTTTTCCAACACCGTTTATTAAATAGGCTATCTTTCCTCCAGTGAGGGTGGTTGGCTCCTTTGTCAAAGATGAGGTAGCTGAGTATGTCTGGAGTTGTATCTGCATCTTCTAATCTATTCCACTGATCTTTGGGTCTGTTTCTTTGCCAGTACCATGCTGTTTTTATCACAGTAGCTTTGAAGTATAGTTTCAAGTTGGAAATTGTGATGCCCCTTGCCACTCCTCTGTTACCCAGAATTGCTTTAGCTATTCTAGGTCTCTTCTGGTTCCAAATGAATTTTTGGATTGTTTTCTCTAGTTCTGTGAAATATATTGTTGGAATTTTAATTGGCATTGCACTAAATCTATATAGCAGTTTTACAAGTATGGCCATTTTCACTATATTGGTTCTTCCTACACAGGAGCAAGGGATGTCTTTCCATTTTCTTATATCCTCTTTGATCTCTTTTTTCATAGTGCTGTAGTTTTCTTTATAGAGGTTTTTTGCTTCCTTTGTTAGATTGATTCCTAGATATTTCAATTTTTAGGAGGCTATTGTAAAAGAAATTTTTTCTCTAATTTCTCTCTGAATGAGTCTGTTATTTGTGTACAAGAAAGCTATTGTTTTTGAGTGTTAACTTTGTATCTAGCTACACTACTGAATCTGTCAGTTAAGTTTAGAAGTCTCTTGATGAATTTTTTTGGGTCTTCTATGTAAAGTATCATATCATCAACAAATAATGACATCTTCCTTTCCTATTTTTATTCCTTTTATTTCTTTCTCTTTTCTAATTGCTCTGCCTAATGTTTCCAGAACTATATTGAACAGGAGTGGCATTAGTGGTCATCCTTGTCTTGTTCCTGATTTTAGTGTGAAAGTTTTCAGTTTTTGACCATTTAGTATGATGTTGGCTGTTGGTTTTTCATAGATAGCCTTAATCAGGTTAAGATAAAGACCTTCTATTCCAATTTTCTGTAGAGTTTTTACCATGAAGGGGTATTGGATTTTGTCGAATGCTTTTTCTGCATGTATAGAGATGGTCATATGATTTTTGCCCTTGGCTCTGTTAATACAGTGTATTACATTTATTGATTTATGTATGTTGAACCATCCGTGCATTGCTGGGATAAATCTAACTTGGTCAGGGTGTATGATCTTCTTCATGACCTTCCGTATTCTGTTTGCCAGTATCTTGTTGAGGATTTTTTCATCTATGTTCATTAGGGAGATTGGACTCTAGTTCTTTTTTTGCGTTGTGTCTTTCTCTGGTTTTGGAATCAAAGTAACACTTGCTTCCAGGAATGACTTTGGAAATACTGCTTCCCTTTCAATTTCATTGATGAGTTTAAAGAGTAATGGTGTTAGTTCTTCTTTAAATGTCTTGCAGAATTCAGCAGTGAAGCCATCAGGACCTAAGCTTTTCTTTGTTGGTAAATTTTTTATTACATTTTCAATTTCACTTATTGTAATTGGGGTGTTTAGAATTTCTATATCTTCTTCATTTAACTTTGGCAATTCATACATATCTAGGAATCAGTCTATTTCTTCTGTGTTTTCCATTTTTTTAGAGTACAGGTCCTTGAAGTAGGTATTGATGATCCTCTGGATTTCTGCTGGATCTTTTGTGACTTCACCTTTTTCATTCTTAATTGCATGAATTTGAGCCTTTTCTTTCCTTTTTTTGATAAGTTTAGCTAAAGGTTTATTGATTTTATTTCTTCTTTGAAAATCCAACTCTTTCATTCATTGATTTTTTTGTATCATTCTCTTAGTCTTCATTGCATTGTTTTCTGCTCTGATCTTTATGATTTCCTCTCTTGTATGAGCTGTGGATTTATCATGCTCTTCTTTTTCTAGGAGCTTGAGATTCAGCATTAAGTTATTAATTTGATCTCTCTGTTTGTCGAATATGGGCATTCACTGTTATCAATTTCACTCTTAGAACTCCTTTCACTGTGTCCCGTAGATTGCTATACGTTGTACTGGCATTATCATTAACTTGTAGAAACTGTCTAATTTCTTCTTTAATTTCTTCTGTGACCTATTGGTTGTTCAGGAGAGTGATATTCAATTTTCATGTGTTTCTGGGTGTTTTGCCATTTCTTAGCCTATTGATCTACAATTATATTGCACTATGGTCTGATAATATACAGGGGGTAACTTCAATTCTTTTACCTTTACTTAAACATGTCCTATGAGCTAGCATATGGTTTATTTTGGAGAATGACCCATGTGCAGCCAAAAAGAATGTGTATTCTGATTTTGTGGGGTGGAACACTCTGCAAACATCTATCAAGTCCATTTGTTCAATAGCTTGGTTCACTTCTAGAATTTCATTGTTGACTTTTTGTCTAGATGATCTGTCTGTTTGTGATAGTGAGGTATTAAGTTCCCCCACTACAATTGTATTAGTGCTTATTTGGTTTTTTCATGCCCATTAATATTTGTTTTGAAGAGCTGGGGCCATTCGTATTTGGTGCATATATATTTAGGATTGTCATCTCTTCTCCTTGGATTGTTCCCATCACATGGATGTAGTGATCATCTTTGTCTCAATTAATTTTGGTTTGAAATCTACTTTGTCTGCAAATAAGATTTTTATCCCTGCTTTTTTCCAGGTTTCTGTTACATGAAGAACTGTTTTCCATTGTTTTACTTTCAGTCTATGAATTTCTTTTTGATTTAGGTGTGTTTCTTGTATAAAGCATATTGCTGGATTTTGTTTCTTAATCCAGTCTGCCAGTCTATTTCTTTTGATTGGTGAATCGAGGCCATTAACATTGAGGGTTATAATTGATAAATATTAACTCATCCTTGTCATGATGTTTGCTGGTTTTGGCTCTTTTATTTCTTATTTTTCCCCCTTTTCCTTTAGTTTCTCACCTTGCCTGGTGACTTCCCTCTGTTGGGCCTCATGGAGTTGTCAATTTCATTGTCTTTTTCTAGGATATTGTTTAGAGTTATCTGGAGTGCTGGTTTAGTGTTTATGAAATTTCTCAGGTGTTCTTTGTCATGGAAGTATCTAATTTTCCATTGATTTTGAAAGATAATTTTGCTGGATACAACAGTCTAGGTTGCAAGTTAATTTTTTATTTTTTTTTTTTAGGGCTTAAAATACTTCACTCCAGGCTCTCCTTGACTTGAGGGTTTGTATTGAAAAGTCTGCTGTGATTCTGATGGGCTTTCCTTTGTAGGTGCTTTGTTTCTTTTCTCTGACTGCCTGTAGGATTTTGTTCTTCTGTTGAGTTTCTGGGATCTTGCCTATTATAGGTCTAGGTGTAGAATTTTTTGGACTGTGGCTAGTTGGAGTTCTATATGCCTCACTTATCTGTATGTCCAATTCTCCACCTCTGTCTGGAAAGTTTTCCACTATTACTTCAGTGAACAGTTTTTATGTCAATTTTACTTTCTCCTGTTTTTTTGTAGACTCCTATCAGTCTTATGTTATTCTTCTTTGCATCTTCTAGCAGCTGCTGGATTGATTTCTCGCGGTCCCTTACTATTTTTAAGAAATCTCTGTTATCATGGTCACTAACCGCAATCCTGTCTTCCATATCTAATACTCTATCTTCACATTCCCTTAATCTACTGTGAATACTTTCAAGGAAGTTTTTAATCTCCTGGATATCTGTCTGAATCTGGTTTATGGATTCCATTTCTTTCTTATGTTGGACAATCATGGTTTACATTTCTTTCTTATGCAGTTCATTAACAGCTTCCAGCATATTTCTGAGCTCATTTATTTTTTTATCTGTTTCTCTTCTAGAGCCTCTAATCAGGTCTTTCACTCTGCTCACCATCTCTGTTGTTATCTGGGAAATTATTTCTGCTTTGAATTTTTCTAGAGCCTCATTCATCTGTTTTGTTACTTCCTGTGCTATCAGTTCAGGATGTCCACGTGGTTGATTATTAGATTTTTCCACTTCATTTCACCCAGAATTTGCCTTTAGTGGGATGGAAGTCTGAGTTTGTAACTTGCTTAAATGTCTTCTCATTTTTGTTTTCAGTACAGTTCTTGGTTAAATTCCTGGGTTAATACTTTGAAATTGCTTATTATAAGTATCTTTGTTTCTTATGTTTAGAACCCTTGTGGAATGATTGCTTTTCAGACGTCTCTTCCAGATATAGCTGGTCTTTAGGTTTTGAGTCTCTAGTGACTCTGAGGCTATCTCATTTTCATTACACCAGGAAGGCAATCACAACATCTTAGCCCAAATGACACAATCAGCAACACCATGGCATCAAGCACAACTTAGAAAATGACAATTTGTGGTAGTTATTAATCTATCACCTTTAACTGTGTGAATTATATCAAAATTGAGGACCAGCCCAACATATGTTTTCAGTGAATAAACTCTTCAATATAGCAACTTTACCCTTCAGGATGTGAAGTTAGAAGGAGTTGGAGAGGGAGGGATAGGTAGAAGGATCAGGAAAGGTTAGCAGTGAGGCCAGAAGACACAGGAAGATGATGTAACTCTAAGAAACTGTTGAAGACAAGAGGAAAAGGCAGAAGGAAAGAACAAAGACATGAACAGAACAATGTAACACCAATAGTAACACCTAGATACTGTATTTTCTTTCCTTTAAAACTAATGATAATTGAGAGAAGGAAAAAGAGAAGAAAAGAAAAATAAAGAAGAAATCAAAATTAGGTCCAGAACAGGAATAAAAAGGATGAAGAACAATGTGGAACAGCGAGAGAATGAGTGAGAGAAGGAAAAGAGAAAAGAAAAAAAAGATGAGAAAAATAAAAATTTGAAAAGAGAAGAAAAAATAAAAATTAAAAATAAGAGAAAAAAATTTTTGGAGATTAAAAAAAAAAACTGAAGGGCCTCCGTCAGGGTGTGTCTCTGCTGTCACAATAGACAACATGGGCAGCCGTATGCTGATATAAGTCAATGAGTCTCAGCAAGCCAGTAGCAGACCTGTGAGATTCAGGCTCATTTCTGGCTCCAAGTCCCAAGTTGAGCTCCCTGTCCTCCTGTAGGGTTGAAATCTGCAAGTTTCTACTGCAGGTTCCAGCTGCCCTTCCCCTGAAGATAATCCAGGTTCCAATGGAAGGTGATGATCCCTCCAACTTACTAAGTATGGTGGTCTGGTGTGCCTTCATTGTACAAATTCTCTTCACTTTTCCACTGGGCTTCAGTTTTCACCCAGGAGCCTGAGCGAGGCCCTCTTTCTGTTGCTCACTTCTGCTCTATCTTCTGGAGCTCAGGACAATGGCCTTTATGACCCCCAGCCCCTCTGTAGTGTAGAACCAGGTAGCAGCACAGCCAGGAGGCCAGAGGCGGGGGGGTGGTTGAGAGGGGTGGGCTGGGCCCTGCAGGCACCCGTGCACCTAAGATGGTCATGGTGGGTGGAGTTCAGGGTCAGAGCTGGGGCTCCACACCACCAGAGTCTTCACTGTGCTCTGGCTAGTCATGGTGTGTAGAGTGTGGGGACAGAGTGGGGGCTCCAAGTGTCACCAGGGTCCTCATCATATGCCTGTAGGTCACAGTGGGTGGAGCAGGGGATAGAGTGGGGGCTCCAGGCCACAGGGGTCCTCACCGTGTACCTGCTGGTCAAGTTCTGTGAATTTGGTTATTAAGTCTAGAAGACTTTTGGTGGAGTTCTTGGGGTCTTCTATATACAGTATCATGTCGTCTGCAAATAATGACAATTTGACTTTTTCATTTCCTATTTTTATTCCTTTTATTTCTTTCTCTTGTCTAATTTGGTGTGGCTAATGCTTCCAAGAATATATTGAACAGGAGTGGTGATAGTGGACATCTTTGTCTGGTTCCTGATTTTAGTGTGAAGGATTTCAGTTTTTGACCATTTAGTATGATATGGGCTACTGGTTTTTCATAGATGGCTTTTATCAGATTGGGGTAGAGTCCGTGTATTTCAATTCTTTGTAGGGTTTTTATCATAAATGCATGTTGGACTTTGTCGAATGCTGTTTCTGCATCTATTGAGATGATCATATGGTTTTTGTCCTTGTCTCCATTGATGTAGTGTATTACATTTATTGATTCGGGTATGTTGAACCATCCTTGCATCCCTGGGATGAATCCCACTTGGTCAGGGTTGATGATCTTCTTGATGATCTTCTGCATTCTATTTGCCAGTATCTTATTAAGGATTTTTGCATCTATGTTCATTAGTGAGATTGGCCTATAGTTCTCTTTTTCAGTTGGGTCTTTCTCTGCTTTGGAGATCAAGGTGATGCTTGCTTCCAAGAATGAATTTGGGAGTATTGCGTCCCTTTCAATATCATTGAATAGTTTAAACAGTTGTAGCAGCAGTTCTTCTCAAAATGTCTTGTAGAATTCGGCAGTGAAGCTATCAGGACCTGGGCTTTTCTTAGTTGGTAAGTTTTTAATTATGTTTTCAATTTCATCGGTTGATATTGGGTTGTTCAGAATTTTTAGGTCTTCTTCATTCAACTTTGGTAATTCATATGTATCTAGGAATCTGTCCATTTCTTTGTGTTTTCCATCTTATTGGCATATAGGTTCTTGAAGGAGGTATTGATGATCCTCTGGATTTCTGCTGGGTCTGTTGTAATTTCACCCTTTTCATTCCTAATTGCATGGATTTGGGCCTTTTCTTTCCTTTTTCTCATGAGGTTGGCTAAGGGTTTATTAATTTTGTTGATTCTTTCACAGAACTCTTGTCCTCATTGATTTTTTGTAACATTCTCTTAGTCTCCATTGCATTGATTTCTCCTCTGATCTTTATAATTTCCTCCCTTATATGAACTTTGGGTTTGTCCTGTTCTTTTTCTATAAGCTTGAGGTTCAGCATCAAGTTCTTTAATTGAGATTGCTCTGTTTTCCGAATATGAGTACTCACTGCTATGAATTTCCCTCATAAGTCTGCTTTCATTGTGTCCCATAGATTCTCATATGTTGTATTGTCATTGTCATTTAATTGAAGGAACTGTCTGATTTCTTCTTTAATTTCCTCTGTGACCCGTTGGTTATTCAAAAGTGTGTTGTTCAATTTCCATGTGTTTATGAAATTCTTGCAATTTCTTTTGCTATTGATCTCCAAATTCATCACACTATGGTCTGATAATATACAGGGGATAACTTCAATTCATTTGCACTTACTTAAACATGTTCAATGAGAGAGTATGTGGTCTATTTTAGAGAATGACCCATGTGCAGCTGAAAAGAATGTGTGTTCTTATTTTGTGGGGTGGAAGACTCTGTAAATATCTGTTAGTTCATTTGTTCAAGAGTTTGATTGAGTTCTACTATTTTGTTGCTTATTTTTTGTCCAGTTGATCTATATTTTTGTGACAGTGGGGTTTTGAGTTCCCCCACTACTATTGTATTAATGCTTATTTGATTTTCATGTCCATTAGTATTTGTTTTATATAGTAGGGCACACTAGTGTTTGGTGCATATATATCTATGATTGTCATCTATTCCTCTTGGATTATTCCCTTTACAATGTAGTGTCCTTCATTGTCTCTCTTAATCAATGTTGGTTTGAAATCCGCTTGATCTGCACAGAGGATAGCTACTCCTGCTTTTTTTTTTTTTTTTTTTTTTTTGCATTCCTGTTGCATGAGTATTGTTTTCCACCCTTTAATTTTCAGTCTATGTGTTTCTTTTTGAATTATGTGTGTTTCTTGTATGCAGCACATTGTTGGATCCTGCTTCTTGACTCATTCTGCCAGTCCATTTCTTTTGATTGGTGAATTGAGACCATTAACATTGATGGCTATAACTGATACATATTGACTTATCATTGTCATGACTTTTTCATTTTTTGGATTCTCCCCCTTTGCATTTAATTTCTTGTCATGCCCAATGGATTCATTCTGTTGGGCTTCCTGGGGTTATGATCCTCATTGTCTTTTCCTAGGATATTGTGTAAAATTCTTTGGAGTGCTGGTTTGGTATTCACAAAGTTCCTAAGGTGTTCTTTGTCATGAAAGTATCTTATTTCTCCATCAATTTGGAAAGATAGTTTTACAGGGTAAATCATTCTGGGTTGGAAACTGTTTTCCTTATGGCTTCAAATACGTCATTACAAGCTCTTCTTGCCTTGAGGGTTTGTGTTAAGAAGTCTACTGTAATTCTGATGGACTTTCCTTTATGTGTGATTTGTTTCTTTTCTCTAACTGCTTGTAGAATTTTGTTCCTCTGTTGGATTTCTGGAACCTTAACTATTATATGCCTATGTTTAGAATTTTTTTTTGATCAAGGCTAGTTGGAGTCCTGTATGCCTCACTTATCTGTATGTCAAGTTCTTTTCCCCTGCTTGGGAAGTTTTCTGCCATCACTTCTGTGAACAGTTTTTTTATGTTGTCTGCCCTCTCTCCTGTTTCTTCAGTGATCCCAATCAGTCTTACATTATTCTTCTTTGCATCATCTAGTAGCTGCTGGATTAATTTCTCATGGTCCCTTACTATTTTAAAGAAATTTTTCTTTTCATGGTCACTAACTGTAATCCTGTCTTCTATATCTGAAATTCTATCCTTGCATTGGCTCATTCTGCTGTGTAAACTTTCAATGGAGTTTTTAATCCCTGGAAATCTCTTTGCATCTCTTGTATGGATTCCATTTTTTTCCTATGTTGGCATTCCTTCATGTTCCTCAGCTCCTTTATTTTTGTATTTGTGTCCTCTCTGGATTTATTAATTATGTCTTGCACTATGGGCACAATCTCTGTGGTTATGTGAGTACTCATTTCTGATTTCATTTTTTCCAGATCTTCTTCTGTTGCCAGTTCAGGGAGTCCGGGTCATTGACCATCAGATTGTTCCATCTCCTTTCCCTTTGGGGTTGCTTTAGGTGATCTGGAAGTCTGGTTTTGAAACTTGTTTATGTGCCTTCTCATTTCAGTGGGGAGGGTGGGGGAGGGATGTGTGCTGCTCACTTTCTTGGTGCTAGAGGCAGTGGTATGGCAGCCTGGAAGTCTCCTCCTAGGCACTGGGGTAGTGGTATGGCAGCCTGGAATGCTCACCTCCTCGGCACTTGGGGCAATGTTTTTTCACTAAAGCTGTATTATAACACTGCCACAGCCCATCCCATATGTAATACTTTTGATATATAACTTATTCATATTTTTCCTATGTCCTGAGATTTTGAAAGAGACTGCAATTAATGATAGTGGATTAATTAATCTCATTTTTCTTTTACTACCTCCCTCCCTTCACCTCTTACCAGCAGTATGGTTGCAAAAACCACAGTTTTTGATTGAGCAAGGGTGTTCAGTAGATGAGAGATGCCTGCAGTCAACACTCCTTTTCTATTTGAAAGACAAAAAAGCACCCCCAGCTCTAACTCATCAATAACTCATTGAGCACCCATTAGCTTTGATCTGTTTGTGTCAGGAAAGTGTACATGGGAACAAAATGAGTTCTGCCAGCAAGTGCCTAAAGTGGCAAATCACAAATATCGAGTGACTATATTTGGTTCTTCCATCCTTTGTAACTGTGTCCAACATATGTATGTTCTCCTTACTAATTCTATTGGTTTAGTCTATGTCTAGCATGCCTTAGAGACCACCTCGTCACAATCAGTACTGAGTGTTTTAATTCATTCAGGCTATTATAAAAAACAAAATGCCAGAGAACGGGTAGACTATGAACAATAGGAATTTACTTTTCACTTTTTAGAAGGCTGGAAAGTATGAGATCAAAATGAAAACAAATGCAAGGTCTGCTGAATTCTTGCTTCCTTGTCCATGGGAATCCATCTTCTTAATGAAACTTCAGATTGCAGAGGGGGTTACTGAGTTCCCTCAGGCCTCTTTTATATGGTCACTAATCTCATTCAGATGATCTTTGCCCCTCTGATATACTTATTTCCCAAATTCCTTCCTTCATAACCCTAATCATCACCTTTGAGTTGAGGTTTCAACACACAAATTTTCAGACCCTATCACTGAGTTTTATGTATTTTCCTTGTCTGTTTTTCTTATTCTTTGTACCAGATTTGGTTATTCTTAAATAGTATACCATTCATCCAGCATGTATTATCTAAAGTTGTAATAATATTTAGTCATTATTTAGCACTAATGTTACCAGGCTCTTCACTAAGATATCATATGGCAAAACACTAAGATATCATGTAACAAAAACTCCTTGTTTCCTGCCCAACTGCCACCTTCTCCCACAGACACAGAACCTGCTTGCATCTGACCCTTCAAGTATGCATGGTGCTGTGCTCTACTCCAGGAACAGCAGCAGGATAGTGACACTCACTGAGGCATACCATACTCCCTGCCACTTACTGGATTTTTTTTCCTGGAACTGGGGATCAAACTCAGGACCTTGGGCTTGCAAGGTAGGTGCAGCACCACTGAGCTAAATCCTTGGTGTTACTGGCTTTTGACAGTCTTACACAAAGAGACCGGGGGAGATCCTGGGGCAAGTTTTCTTCACTGACAAAAAGAGTTCAGTGAGAACCACTTCTTTTACAAAGTATTTTTCACCTTCATATGACTCTCAGCCCCTTAGGATCATGGTGATGGTCAGTTTATGAAAGAAAGCCAAAAGGATGAGAATGGCAGAGCAGAAAGATGGAAAGAACCCAAGAACCTGATGACTCTGGGAAACCACTGAATTAATCAAACCTGGAATGACCTTATCTCCAATACTCCTGTTATATAAGGTGTTCCCTAAAGTATAAGGCACTAATGGTTCAATCTTCTGTCATATACAGATTCTTTTTAAATCGTGACTGGAATTGAAAAATGGATCCATATCAATCCCTTCTAGCACCCCAACCTTAAAAAAATCATGTAGCACTATGACTGAAATATAGTATATATTATAGTATATAATAATATAGTATATATAAATATAGTATAAAATATACTGAAATATAGTATATATAAATATAAATAGTATATATAAATATATAGTATATATAAATATAAATATAGTATATATAAATATATAAATATCTGACTCTAAACCACATATTTCTAAATATCATGCTAAATTGACTTGTTAATGATACATTTGATACATCTAGTTAACATGTTTTGATCTTCCTTGGTTCCTATACATGGATCGCTTCATTAACTCCAAGAGTCCATCTTCTAAGCTTTAGTTTTACTTTAGTTAATTGTCAGAGTGTTTTTCCTACCATCCCCAACTTCCTACCCTGACTCAGAATCTTGTCACTCTTTTTTGTTTCCCTACATTTCATACTTTTAAATGTCTTACATTAATGACACTAGGCAAAAACATTTAAACCATTAGGGTATATAATATTCAAAACTACTCTCTATTTTTCCTTTCTTAGCATACTAATACTTTGCTTTTCATTGTATCTTAAATAAACCACATTACCATTCCTTAATGACCTCATGAACTAGCAGTTACTAGAATAGCTACAGCTTTTTAATTCAACTGGATCTTTTCTCTCATGCTAAACATAGCCCAGAGGGGGAAAAATTCCTCCTGAGGAAGGCACTCCCTTAGGAGAAAACTTCTGTGATATTCTTTCAGCTGGCACTGGAGTTTTTTCTAAGTGACCTTGAGTTTCTTCATTTGTTTTTCCATATAAAACCAACTGGTGATTCATGATCAGTTTTTCTTGGGTCTGACATGAATTTTTTTCGAACTTTAAATGTAAGACTTGTGACTTGCCTCCAGAAGATAGCCAGCAGTCCTTGTAAACTCTTGGCTGAGTCATTTTGAGACATCCCGTGAAGTTCCAGAAGCCTCAGCATATTGCATAGGGCACAGAACCTTGCTTCTGGGGAATACTTATCCCCAAGACTTGAGTAAGGCTGTCAGAATTAATTAGCATTAGATGCAATATTCATTATCCCTTCAACTTTAGAGAGATGAGAAGGAAGATTCAGCTTCTATGCCAAAAGAGATTTTTCTTTTCATGTAGTGAAGGCTAGGAAGGGCCAAAGAAGACATTTTCAAAAAATATCATAGTAATACTGCATTTACCTGGAAATCCCAATTGTCTAAACAAAAGCAACAGTACTAGGGTTACTCAGTAATAGAGCAAGAGCTTGGCAAGCTCAAGGGCCTAGGGTTGATCCTCAGAACCAAAAGAATAAAAGTAAAACATGGTTAAAAAAAAAAAAGAATAGCTAAGTAAGGAAAAAAGTTCCTTAAGCAAAGCCCTAAGTATCATGATATCCATTTGCTAAAAGATGCATCACTTGAAGTGAAGACCTCTGTGTTCTTACTCAGACTCACATGCTCAGATATTAGTGATAATTATAATAAATTTTATTAATGTGTTCCTAGTTCATAATATATAATGTTGACTACTCATCAACATTAAAGAATAACATTATATTCAGATATATCATTAACAAAGTCTATCATAAGTCTATAAAATATATTTCACCAGTTAAAAATATGAAAATAATATGAAATTCCAAATGAAAGACTTGATATATAAAATAGATGATGAAAAAGGAACAAATTTAATGCAAGTAGAAAACCACAAAATAAGACTGCCAAGAACACTAACCAAAAGTAGAATCAATGGAACAGAAAATTGAGTAAACAAAAAATAATAAAAACTCAAGAAAAATTACCAAATACATAATACACAAACATAATTAGATCAAAGATCATGTGCTTTAAGATAGCATACTATATTCATATTGTTAATAATAGGAATTCCCAAAGAAATCAAAGTAAATGGGATAAAATCAGCACTTGAAGAGACAATTGTATTGAGAAATAAGAACATTGAAATCAAACATACTACAAAAAACGAGAATATTAATAAAAAATAAAACTAAGTTTCTGAACAGTAAAATCTTTTGTGCAGTAGAAACCAAAGAATATTTAGAAATAATACCAGAAAGTAGCAAGAGTCAGTTTCAGAAATGTCTGGATATGTATGATAAATATATTTCTTTTTCATATCTACTGGATATGGACAAGTTAGTCCTTCATTTGCAAAACAGAAAGGCATTCTCATATAAACAAAGCTTTAGAAAATGTGTTAATCAAGTAAAATTTGTACAAAAATTGTGAATATATACTCAAGAGAACTAATGACTAAACTTTAAAAAGGAACACATATATGAAAATATTGCTATTGAAGAGATGTAAAATGATCACTAAATTGATAGTGAGTCTTTGTAGAAGTGAGAAAAAGACATCAAAAGGAGAAAGATCATTGCTAATAAATGTAATACATTCTATATGTATTTTGATAAATTTATGCCTAAATATTTTGGTGTTATTACAAATGGAACTTTTTATTTCAATTCCCAATTATTAACTGTTGGCATGTAGAAATATATGTGTATATTTACCATGTATCCTGCAGCCTTCATGAATTTACTTATTTGGTATAGAAGCTTTTTGTTGATTTTTTCAAATTCTGTAGATAGTTATGTAATAATAAATGAAGATAATGTTAATTCTCCCTTTCCAATTCATGTGCCGCTGATTTATTTTTCTTATATTGTTGTATGATCTAGGTCTTTCAATATAAAGCTGAATAGGAATGGTGAGAAAGCACATCACTGCCTTGTTTCCACCTCAGTAATAAAGGATTCACTTTCCCCAGTAAATGTCCTATTAGCTGTAGTTTTTTTGTAGATGCCCTTTTTCAAGTTAAGAAAGTTTCTTTCTATTCCTAATTTGGTGCAAGGTTTTTCATGAATAGATGATGTTATTAAATATTTTCCTGCATTTTTTAAATGACCCTGTGGTTTGTTTCAACCTTAATCTTTTGATGTGAATTTTCATGATTGGTTTTTTGAATGTTTAACCAGTTCTGCATTCTTGACATAAACACACTGGCCACACTGTATTACCATTATTTTATATTGTTGGATTTGATTTGCTAGAATTAGTTGTGTTTTTCTTATAATATCCTTGTCTGGTTTTAGAATCAGTGTAATGCTGGCCTCCTAAAATGAGCTGATTCTCTAGAAAAGGTTGTGTGTAGTTGATATTATTTCTTCTTTAAATATTTGGTTAGATTTTCTTGGAGATGCTCCTGTCTGAAGCTTTCTTTGTTGAAGGTATTTAATTATGAGTTCAATTTCAATCATAGATACAGAACACTTTTGGTTATCAGAAGTGATAACCAGATACAGATATAGATAATATAGATACAGAGAGAAAAGAGGGATAATTTAGCATTTCCTCCAGCCTTGGAGATTTACTAGTATAGTTAGGATGCATAAAACATATTGAGATATTCACTGGTTATAGAACACTTACAGGCTTTTTGTCTTATGGACTAGGGATTCTGATAAATTTTGAAAAACTTTTAATAATTCCCATTCAAAAAGCATGTATTTTATTAATACCACTTTATTAACATACCTTATTAAAACATGCCTTATATACCTCTACTTTATTATATTTGATATTTATATTTTATTTTTACTACTTGTAAATGTAAACCTATTCCTCCAGGACAATTGATGTCTCATGGGTTTTTGGGGGGGCGGTGTATTGGGAATTGAACTCAGGACCTTGCGCTTACTAGGCAGGCACGGTGCCACTGAGCTAAATCCCTGGCCCTATGTCTCACGTTTAGAAGACCCACAGATTAACTTTTAGCTTCATAAATTACAAATAAGTTTCTTTTTATTTTTGGAGCTCACCTACTGCATGCAGAAAGTCACGCATTAGATCACTCAGAATAATTGCAACTACAAATTTCTAAATTCTAACATTAAAAAGTTAAAGATTTTACAGAGCCAAAAAACTAAACTCAACAATATTCTGATGATGAGACAAGAAACACTACAAATAAGAAATGATGGAAAGCTAAATTAGTCTTGACCACCGAATGTATTATGAAAGATAAAATTGCTAAATATAATTGTAAATAAATAACAAAAACAAATACACAAAACTAATATAAGATGATAAGTAGTATAGAAAATATTAATTAAAATATCTTAGAAATGCAATGAGAACTATATAGAAATATAGTTATAGCTAAAAGTTTGCCCATTTTTAACAAACTTTATATTAAAAAGGAGCAATGAAAATTATAATAAAATTGAAAGTCAATGGATATTAAAAAAGTCAGTCACAAAAAAGAAATACATCTACTTTTCACATATTCATGAAATAACCATTTATTAAGCCATACAAAATCTAACTAAATATCATATATAGACATATTAATTCTTTTAATCCATTGATGACAATATACTAGCATATAAATTAAAAGTAAAACCATTGTAAATGTCTTGAAATATTTAATAAAGTAAAGTAATTGAAGAAACAAACTAGAGTATTTAGAAAAATTAAAAATATTGAATATAAATACAATAGGATAAAGCTAAAGCATTTTTACTTGAAAATTTATAGGGCCGGGATCTAGCTCAGTGGTTCTGGCACCTTCCTTGAAAGCACAAGATCCCAGGTTCGATCCCCAGTACAAAAAAAAAAGGAAAATATGCAAATGTATGTTATTTTATTAGTTAATGAAACAATAAAGTTTGCCAGAGTCATAATAAAATTTTATGGTTTAAAATTTAAAGAATACCATATATACATTTAACAAACTTGAAAGTCAAAATAAGACTGACAAATTTCTAGTAAATTTTAATCTGAACATTTACAAAATTGAAGTGGAAAACCTTACAGAGAACTTATTTAAGTAACAAAATAAAAGTCATCCAAGAGCTACTATCAACCACAGCTCAATTAAACCCAACAATCTCTTTAAAGAAATCTTTCAAATTTCAAATTGATGATGTCCTTATGATACACTATTATAAAACCTAAAAAATAGACCAAAGTTATTTCACTTATTTCATGAAATAGATGTGGTCTTTCCCACCCAAATCTGCTTAGGTCATGCCAAAACAGTCTCACTTACAAACATAAGTATGAAATATCTACTTTTTTAAAAATGATGTACTATTATAAAATTTAGTTATAAAATTATAAAAATACCCCACTATAACTAAGACTAGTTAATCTCAAACTTGCAAAGTTTTCCAATATAAATAAAATTTAATTAAGAAAAATAATAATTTTAGTAGATACTGAAACAATTTAGCAACAGATGGTAAGGATTGATTCTAGGCTTCTCAAGAAGCCCCGGGGAGCAGTAAACTGAAGGAGGGTTCCTAAGTTTTTAAGAAGAGAGTCGCAGACCTGTGTCCAATTCTGAATCCATGGCGCCAAGGGGAGGCCTTGCCAGCGTCTGCGAATGCAAGCAACTAGCTTGAGTTGGGAGGAGGCCAACCACAGACTGTGCTAAAGGGATAGGGTACCAATAGGAATCATAAAACAGGGATTACGCCTGATTAAGTCAGAGGGAATGGAAATACTAGTGGACAGACTGAGTTAGAAGCTTGAGTTATAAACATAGAACACTCCTCTACAGACTCTCCTCATTTAAGGGCTTGTTCTGTTCTTGCCACCAGGTCATTAAGTGAGTTGGCTGCTAAATGAGGAATTGTATATACTACGTGCATTACAATATTCAGAGCAAAAAAATGGTTGAAGAAAACTCCAATTTTATGACTTTGCTTTTATTTGCAAAACTCTTACATGCAGTACTGTAACAAATAATAAAACATAAAACTATAGCACTGTACTGGACAGTGCAATCAGCAAAAATTACACTACTGTATCAACAAGGTGTATTGTACCAAAAAGACACTGAGGCTCTATCAACAAGATGTGCAGAACTGTACAAATAAAGCAGGTCCTGAGTCCAAGCAGGAGGTAATAAGTCCAAGCAGCAGGTCATAAGTCTGAACAGCATACCTCGGTCATTAGGTCTGAACAGTCATTGAACAGGTAGCCATTAATGAGAAATATCTGCATTAGACATCGTATTATTAAAATAGTTTAATGAAAATGATTTGTTTTTCTTAAGAACACGTGCTGTCAAATAACCTTTAAAATAAAATACAGCAGCCACCAAAGAATCATCCCATCAGCTGGGTTCAGGCAATATTTATCCCTCACATGTTAGAAAAGGCAGGGATGAAAATGATTCAGAAAATCCTGGCTATCTTATGATAGCAGTGATATAGAAAGTGCTCATCAATAATCATGATTTCAAAACAGATGCAATCCAGATATGATCTTTAGCAAGTCAATAAAGTGTCTATTCCTGTACTTCCTCACATGCCCTTTCCTGGCATCTTAGCAGCTTCCAAGAATTCTTCAAGGTTATATTGATTACCCAGTTGATATTTTTGGACACTGTGTTTTGAATGTGCATTTTTGGCTCATTCATGAAGAAGCTTCTGCAGGTCAGTGCAAGGGGCCAGTGAAACTAAAATATTACTAATAAGATAGCACAGAACCATGAACCTGCTTGACTGTGTAAAAATCATTGGAAATGCCAAATACCCTTGACAGTGAAACCAGCATTAATAGAGCCACTGAAATGTCTGCCTCTGCAGTGAATACCTTGCAGGATAGAAAGACATATAAAGCATGTAGTAAAGGAGGTTATTAGCCAGAGTGTAAAACAAAAAATAAACATATAAAGCAGAGCAAAGAATAACAGTGATAATTAGTTGTTCATTTTTTTCCTATGGTTCAGGATATATATATATATATATATATATATATATATATATATATATATATTCCTTGAGAAAATATATGCACATCTATGACATGAGACATTTCTACATATCCAAAAGTTTCAAAGATAACATCACTTCCATAGAGTTTGTTTATATCTGAGAATTTATTTAACTCCAGATGAATCAGTTTTATTATCACCTGAGGAACTGTTGGAAGCAAATAGTCCTTAGACATGAGCCCAGTAAAAAGAGTGCACTGGTCAATTTTTCTGGCCCTTTGGCACAGCTGTTCTGCCTGTGTCATATGTGATCAACCGGTCTCATAAGACTGTGCTCCACGTCACTCCCTTCTGCATCAAAACAGACAAATCATATGTATTTTGGACACTGAGTTTCCTTGTTTTGCCTCAATATCCAAAAAATGTCAGGTAGCTTATGTTCCCTCAGTATCCAACATTATATAAATAATACATATTTTGAAAATATTTATCTTTTGTGACTGCTGTGTTTGTTTGCACCACGTGCTTAGTGAATGTGCCTAAAATACAATAGGATACCGACACTCCTCATTTAAAGTTCCATTCCTGCAACTAGGTTGTTCAATAAATTGGTGGCTACATTAGGAAATGTATATAGTATGTACATTACAATATTCTGAACAAAGAAATGGTCAAAGGAAACTCCAACTTGATGACTTTGCTTTTATTTGCATAACTCTTACATGCAGTACTGTAATGTATAACAGAATATAAAACTACAGTATGGTACTATACTGTACAATCAGCAGACATTACTATACTATATCAACAAGGTGTGCTGTACCCAAAAGATACTGGGGCTTTATCAATAAGATGTACAAAATTATGCCAGAAAAAAAAAAAAAGGATAAATTGTAAGTCCCAGCAGTGTCTAACACACCTTGGTCCTTGGCTGAATGGTCACTAAATGGGTCGGTCGTTAAACGGATGTCTTGTAGGGTTTCTCGTCCATGTGGTCTTGACCAGGAGTGGTTTCCTAAAATGACTGAACCATGCCAAAAGAGTTAGCTAATAAATTCTCATACTTCATTTGCAATAATCTTTAAGAATAAGTATTTTAAATGCAGAATCAGCATTTTAAAGGCATTTCTATTCAATAAAATAACTTTTTAAATTCTGGTCCTATAATAAATGGCAATTTAAAGTTTTAATTTTAAAATAAGTGAAATAACATTGGAAATGAGAAAAAATAATCATTTTTCATTTTTATTTTTATCTATAAAATTCAAACATTGATTAAACTATTAGAGTCATTTTAAGAATTTAGTTGGCATGCCTGTAATTCCAGCCATCAGGGAAGCTGAGGCAGAAATATCTCAAGTTCAACCTTTGCCTGGTCAACTTGCAGTAATGTAGTAAGACATCATATTAAAAAGAAAAAAATTATCCAAATGAAATCTATGTAAATAGGGAAGGGTGGAGGGGGTGAAGGGTGCACGGGTAATAGGGAAAAAAATAAGAACCAAGATACATCATGTACAGGTACAAGCACCCAATGATAAATGTAAACGTATTGTATACCTAAAATGTACCAATAAAAGAATTTTTTTTATTCAAAAATATAAATAAATTTTTAAAATAAAAAATTTTAAAAGCTGGGATGAAGCTCATTTTAAAGGCCCCGGGTTCAATCTTTAGCACAGTAAGATGAAAGAAAGAAAGAAAGAAAGAAATTTAATAAATTGTTCACATTTTAAAAATATGCACATAATACATAATAATACATAATACACATAATACATAAGTAATATGGTCTAAAATATTAAGGAAACTTCCATTTTTACTTAAAGAAATAATGAATATTATATTTCTCAATATAAATGTATATAACATATAAATATGTAAATACAAATATAAATATATAATATATAAATATAACATAAATGTTGTATATATCTTAAGTTAGTGTACAGGTTTAGTGCAAGGTTGATCAAAAATAGATATATAAGTAGATATAAATACAGATAGAACTTGGGCATAGGCATATTCAGCTAAAGATATAGGTGTGATCTATTTGATCAAAGATAAGCCAGAAATAGAAATTATTATAGAAAAAAAAAACTTTAAAACATTCTAACATTCCAAAACCTAAACATAGATATAACTAAACACAATGATTTAACACATGACAAATTATCTGTAGAAATAAATAGAAGTAAGGCTTATGTTCTTTTTTTAATGAAACTAACCAGACAGACGTTTTGGAAGATTTTCTTTCATTCATATAACATACATCATCAAATAAAAAGGGAGCTATGTGCAACAGTAAATGCCTACAATCCTAACACTCTGGGAGACTGAGACAGAAAGATTGCAAGTTTGAACCCAGTCTGGGATATTTAGTGAATCAGTGAGACCCTGTCTCAAAATACAAAAATTTAAAAGGGCTGGGAATGTAGCTCAATGCAAAGACCCTGGGTTTAATTCCCAGAACAAGCAATCAATCAATCAATAACAATTCTCTCTGAACAAAACTTCTAATGTCCACAAAATGTGCCCTTGAACTTCACTATGACCCATAGGCTCCTCATGCCTGACTCTGACATGATTTTCTTGGCTTCTCTGTGCATGGGGAATAATTTTAAGGTAGTTTGTCCTAAAGTTACAGCATAATACCACCCTGCCCATTTCTAACCTTGGTTCATACCAATGACCAGCATATTCCAAATGAGAGAACATCTGTGTATGTATTTTATAAACTGTAGATCACTCCATGCGTGCTACCTATTAATATTACATGGTGATAAAAATCCTGGGATCCTGAGGGCCTGAACTGC
Source organism: Heterocephalus glaber (assembly GCF_053883595.1). Lineage (NCBI taxonomy): Eukaryota > Metazoa > Chordata > Mammalia > Rodentia > Bathyergidae > Heterocephalus > Heterocephalus glaber. The sequence continues at coordinate 817,668 of NW_028258308.1, read as the reverse complement.
AAGACCATGCTCTTCAGGATCACATGGACACATCACTCCTTGGAAACCATTCCATCCATGGCAGTGACAGCCTGCTACATTCACTAGCCAGCCTGGTCACTGCCAGGCATGCCCTCATTTGGGTGTAATGCTCTACATCATTTCCCCATAATCATTGTTACAAATCTTTTCTACTTTCCTTACATTCTCAGTCCTCTCCCCCAACCCAACCTTTTATTCTAAGCAGATGTCCTCATTTCTTATTTTACCAAGAAAATGTAGACCATGTGTAACAAGCCCCCTCAACTTTCCTCTCTCTCCCTCGCTATGCCTCTAAAATCTCACTGGATATTTGCAGTCCCCTTCTTGTTCTTTTCTATATCCAAGGGGGAAAGGAAGCCTTTTCCCAAAGTTAATCCACTCCCTTTATTTTTAATCCCATTCTTTATAACCTCTTTGGGGACTTTTACCAAATCCTACACCTTTGTCTTTCATGCAACTTCAGGATCTTCCTTGCTGCTGATTTATTTCATGATACCTAATGCTCTTATCTTTTCACCTTAAAAATGACCCTTCCTTGGTGATTACATGACTGTTCAACCCATCTTAATCCATTTCTCCATACATTTATATTTTGTTTGCTTTTTTGAGTATATGTTATATTTGACAATAAAAAGGCTTACAAAATTGAAACAAGAAATGACCCTTCTTGATCACCAAACTCGTTAAATGAGTGATGTCCCTTAAACTCTGTTCACATCTACACAGCATTAACAGTTGACAACCTGCTTCTGCAGCACCCAACTTGCTGATTCCCCAGGTACCAAATCCAATTACTTTCCTCACTGTTCACCCGCCTTGACCTCTAAGCAACCATGTGAAGTTTTACTTTATTTCCTGAACTACAGTACCTGCCTGACACTCAAAAGATGCTTCCTTTTCCTTTTCATTTCCTCCTACATGCTGCTGTTTTCCCCCAAAGACTCAGCTTGTTTCTTCCTCTCAGAGGTTGCACTCATTGTATTTCAGTTTTTCTCAAGGGCATTTCTTCTTTAGCCTGTTATATGAGTTAGTAATGGCTAGTGTTCTGTGGCAGTGCATACATCACAGGAAAATTTTTCCATCATTAATTTTCTTGATGTTCAGTGTGTTTATTTCAGTACAATACATTCTGCTCATTCCTAATTTCCTATGTATAAATATCAATTTCCTTCCTATTGCTACTTCTCTCCCTGTCAATTTCCATTTGCTCTTTGTCTACATATTGATGCTGTCTTCCATGGCAGTGACAGCCTGTCACATTCACCAGCCAGCCTGGTCACTTCCAGGCATGCCCTCAGCAATTCCACCTTCCCCCAAATTCATACAAAGCCCAAAGAAACCATTTGCAAACACAACTAGGTTTAATGAAACTATCAAATTATTTTAATAACACAATAGTAGTAACATCAACTATATAAACTGAACTGTAAAATAAGACTACTTACCCTGACATTATTTTAAAAAAATACCAGTAAACATCATTAAGGGAACATGCTACTAAATAAAGCCAAACTTACCCTATTAGGAATGGTAGGCTGGAATTTATTTGTTTGCATTATTTCATGGCTTACTATCATGATATCTAGAAGAAAATCCAGCTTTGTTTGGTGGTCATTGTTAATTGTGATCCTCTAATAAACTAAAAGTAAAACAGGAACAAATGTCATGCTTAAATGGGTATAAATTAGTTGTATTCATCCATGGATTTGCAACTGCTGGGCTTCAGCACGCAAGAGGACAGCATTATTTGAGTTTCCCAAGGTCCAACAAGTCCACACAGAGCTGGTTGCCACAGTGGCAGCTAGAACAAAACTATAAAGGCTAAAGGCTCCAGAGAGGCCAAAGTATGCCAAGTGGTGCCAAGTGGTGCCAAGTGGTGTACAAAAGCCAGTTGCTTCAGATGCCCTCCAAGTGGTGAGTCGTCCCTCATGCCTGGAATCTGGATTCTGATATCAGAGATTTGGCAAGCAAGGTTACTGCCTGGAGAATGCAACTTGAACAAGACCCATTTCTGTTACACAAGAGAGCCTATGGTTAACAAATAATTAGTTTTTACTTGCCAGGTAAGTGATCTATCTTTTGTCAAGCAATTTAGATACTTTCATATGCCAAACACAAAATCTCAGAAATATAGACCCTTGTCTCCAGGACTAGAATAAACCCAGCATCTAAATTTGATTATCAGAGCAGAAACCTGAATCCTAGAATGTTTATGTATGACTTGTCAAAAATCACAACTGTAAATTGAAGGGTCAGGGCAGTAGCTGCCATGCTTCTAACTTCCTGCCTAAGGCTTTTAATAACACACTTCCGTCTGTAGCTATCTTGACTTTCCTGAGCCTTCCTGGCTGTGAAACAAGTTAAATGGGTCCTGCTCCCTTTGTACCACACCCAAATTATCACTCTGCTAGTATCTAAAAGCCTACATTCCCTCCAAAACTCATGTGGCAACTTAATCCCCTCTGGGCTGCTGTTCAGAGGTGGGGCCATTTAGAAAATGATTATGTCATCAGGGCTCCACTGCCCTGAATGGATTAATGCCTCAAAAAAAAGGATGGTGGGCACTCCTGGCCCAGAGGTAGGGGCTTCTGAGCCACCATCCCACTGCTCCTGGTCCAGAGGAAGGAGCTTCATGGCCACCAACCCTCCTGCTTCTCCCAGCCCATAGGAAAGGGCTTTTGGGTCACTATCCCTACCACTGCTTCCGGACCTTGTCCCACCTCTCCCAGCTCAGAGGAGGTAATCCAGGCAGGCGCTAACAGCCTCCCACCCCAGTCAAAATGAGAAAACATGTAAATAAGTCTCAAAACCAGACTTCCAGATCACTACAGCAACCCCAAAGGGAAATGAGATGGAACACTCTGATACTCAACCACCTGGACCCACTGAACTGGCAACAAAAGGGGATCTGCAAAAAATGAAATCAGAAATAATTTCTCAGATAACAAGAGAAATTGTGCCCCTAGTGCAAGACATGATTAATAAATCTAGAGAGGACCTCAGGAACATGATGGAATCCCAACATAAGAAACAAATGGAATCCATAAAACAGATGCAAATAGATTTCCAGGACATGAAAAATTCCACTGAAAGTCTACACAGCAGACTGAGCCAATGTGAGGACAGAATTCCAGATGTGGAAGATAAGAGTGCAATTAATGGCCAGGAAAAGAAAAATTGCTTCAAAATTATAAGGAAACATGAGAAATGAATCCAGCAGCTGCTAGATGATGCAAAGAAGAATAACATAAGACTGATTGGGCTCAATGAAGAAACAGGAGAGAGTGGAGATGACATAAAAAATCTCTTCACAGAAATAATGGCAGAAAACTTCCCAAGCAGGGGAAAAGAGCTTGACATACAGATAAGTGAGGCATATAGGACTCCAAATAGCCTTCATCAAAAAAAATCTACACATAGGCATATAATTGTTAAGATTCCAAAAACACAACAGAAGAACAAAATTCTCCAAGCAGTCAGAGAAAAGAAACAAATCACATACAAAGGAAAGCCCATCAGAATCACAGCAGACTTCTCCACACAAACCATCAAGGCAAGAAGAGCTTGGACTGACATATTCCAAGCCCTAAAAGAAAACAGCCTCCAACCCAGATTAATGTACCCTGAAAAACTATCTTTCACAACTGATGGAGAAATAAGATACTTTCACGACAAAGAGCACCTTAGGAACTTTGTGAATACCAAACCAGCACTCCAAAGAATTTTACACAATATCCTAGGAACAGACATTGAGGATCACAACCCCAGAAGCAAAGCAGAATGAACCCATCTGGCATGACAAGAAATTAAATGGAAAGGAGGAGAACCCAACAAAAAGAAAAAGTCATGGCAATGACAAGTCAATAGGTTTCAGTTATAACCATCAACATTAATGGTCTCAATTCACCAATCAAAAGAAATAGACTGGCAGAATGGGTCAAAAAGGAAAATCCAACAATATGCTGCATACAAGAAACACACTTAATTCAAAAGGAAACTCATAGACTGAAAGTTAAAGGGTGAGAAACAATACTCCATGAGACAAGAACCTGAAAAAAAGCAGGAGTAGCTATCCTCTTGGCAGACCAAGTAGATTTCAAACCAACACTGATTAAGAGAGATGAAGAAGGACACTACATCCTTGTAAAGGGAAGAATCCAAGAGGAAGAGATGACAATCATAAATATCTATGCACCAAACACTAGTGCACCCAACTATACAAAACAAATACTAACAGACATGAAAAGTCATATATGCACTAATACAATTGTAGTGGGGGACCTCAACACCCCACTGTCACAAATAGATAGAACAACTAGACAAAAAATAAGTAATTAAATACTAGAACTCAATCAAAGTCTTGAACAAATGAACTTAACAGATGTTTACAGAGTCTTCCACCCCACAAAATCAGAATACACATTCTTCTCAGCTGCACATGGGTCATTCTCCAAAATAGACCACATACTCACACATAGAACATGTTTAAGTAAGTGCAAAGGAATTGAAGTTATCCCCTGCATATTATCAGACCATAGTATGATGAAATTGGAGATCCATAGTAAAAGAAACTCAAAAAATTTCATAAACACATGGAAATTGAACAACACACTTCTGAATAACCAGTGGGTCACAGAGGAAATTAAAGAAGAAATCAGACAGTTCCTTCAATTAAATGACAATGACAATATAACATATTGAAATCTATGTGACACAATGAAAGCAGTCTTATGAGGGAAATTCATAGCAGTGACTACGCATATTAGGAAAACAGAACAAGCCCAATTAAACAACCTGATGTTGAACCTCAAGCTTCTAGAAAGAGAAGAGCAGGACAACCCCAAAGCTCATACAAGGGAGGAAATTATAAAGATCAGAGGAGAAATCAATGCAGTGGAGACTAAGAGAAAGATACAAAAAAATCAATGAAGCTAAGAGTTGGTTCTTCAAAAGAATCAACAAAATTGACAAACCTTTAGCCAACTTTGTCAGAAAAAGGAAAGAAAAGGCCCAAATCCATGCAATTAGAAATGAAAAGGGTGAAATTACAACAGACCCAGCAGAAATCCAGAGGATCATCAATACCTACTTCCAGAACCTATATGCCAATAAGATGGACAACACAGAAGAAATGGACAGATTCCTAGGTACATCTGAATTACCAAAGTTGAATGAAGAAGACCTAAAAATTCTGAACAACCCCATATCAACCAATGAAATTGAAAATGTAACTAAAAACTTATCAACTAAGAAAAGCCCAGGCCCTGATGGCTTCACTGCTGAATTCTACAAGACATTTAGAGAGGAACTGCTGCCACTACTGTTTAAACTCTTCAATGAAATTGAAAGGGAAGCAATACTCCCAAATTCCAATACTCCCTGGAAGCAAGCATCACCTTGATCTCCAAAGCAGAGAAAGACCCAACTGAAAAAGAGAACTATAGGCCAATCTCACTAATGAACATAGATGCAAAAATCCTTAATAAGATACTGGCAAACAGAATGCAGAAGATCATCAAGAAGATCATACACCCTGATCAAGTGGGATTCATCCCAGGGATACAGGGATGGTTCAATATAGGAAAATCAATCCATGTAATACACTATATCAATAGAGCCAAGGACAAAAACCATATGATTATCTCCATAGATGTAGAAAAAGCATTTGACAAAATCCAACATGCATTTATGATAAACACCCTACAAAAAATTGGAATAGATGGTCTCTACCTCAAACTGATAGAAGCCATCTATGAAAAACCAACAGCCAATATCATACTAAATGGTCAAAAACTGAAATCCTTCACACTAAAATCAGGAACAAGACAAGGATGACGACTATCACCACTCTTGTTCAATATAGTTCTGGAAACATTAGCTATGGCAATTAGACAAGAGAAAGAAATAAAAGGAATAAAGATAGGTAATGAAGAAGTCAAATTGTCATTATTTGCACATGACATGATACTCTATAGAGAAGACCCCAAGAACTCCACCAAAAGTCTTCTAGACTTAATAACCAAATTCAGTCAAGTAGCTGCTTACCAGGTCAACAAACAAAAATCAATAGCTTTCCTCTACACAAATGACAGACTCACTGAGAGAGAAATAGCGCAAATAATTCCTTTCACAATAGCATCCAAAAAACTGAAATACCTAGGAATCAACCTAACAAAAGAAATCAAAGACCTCTTCTCTGAAAACTATGGCACTCTGAAAAGAGAGATTAAAGATGATATCGGAAAATGGACAGACATCCCCTGCTCCTGGGTAGGAAGGATTAATAGAGTGAAAATGGCCATACTTCCAAAACTGCTATATAGATTTAATGCAATTCCAATTGAGATCCCAGCAGCATACTTCATGGACCTTGAGAAAACAATCCAAAAATTCATTTGGAACAAGAAGAGACCCAGAATAGCAAAAGCAATTCTAGGTAACAGAGACATGGCAGGGAGTATCACAATCCCCAGCCTGCAACTCTACTACAAAGCTACTATGATAAAAACAGCATGGTACTAGCAAAGAAACAGCCTTGAAGACCAGTGGAACAGATTAGAAGATGCAGAAACAACACCAGACACACTCAGCCATCTCATCTTCAATAAAGGAGCCAAACACCCTCACTGGAGGAAAGATAGCCTCTTTAATAAATGGTGCTGGAAAACTTGGGCTTCCACTTGCCAAAGATTAAAACTAGACCTGTATCTCTCACCATGCAGAAAACTAAAATCAAAACGGATTAGAGATCTAAATATTAAAATAGAAACTCTGAACCAGTTGGAAGAGGGGTTAGGTAGAACCCTTGAAGACATCAGTGTAGGAAAAGATTTTATGAACAAAACCTCAGTTGCCCATGAACTAGCACAAACAATCAACAAGTGGGATCTCTTCTTATTAAAAGGCTTCTGCACAGCAAGAGAAACCACCAGCAGTGTGAAGAGACAACCCACAATGTGGGAAAAAAATCTTCACCTGCTCTTCCTCAGACAAAGGTCTACTATCTCAAATCTATAAAGAATATAAAAAGATCAGACTTCCCAAATTTAAAGACCCAATCCGAAAATGGGCATCTGAAATGAACAGACATTTCTCAGACAAAGAAGCAGAAATAGCAAATAAATACAATGAAAAAATGTTCAACATCACTGGTCATTTGAGAGATGCAAATGAAAACAACGCTGAGATTCCACTTCTCTCCAGAAAGAATGGCTGCTATCACGAAATCAACCAATACCAAATGCTGGCAGGGCTGTGGGGAAAGAGGAACCCTGCTCCACTGCTGGTGGGAGTGTAGACTGGTGCAAGCACTGTGGAAATCAGTATGGAGATACCTCAAAGAACTAGGACTGGAAGTCCCATTTGACCCTGCTATTCCACTGCTGGGGATCTTCCCCAAAGAATTAAAAGAATCATACCACAGTGATATATGTGCACCCATGTTCATAGCAGCACAGTTTGTAATAGCTAAAACTTGGAAACAGCCCAAATGCCCATCAACTGGAGTCTGGATAAAGAAAATGTGTGTGTTTTTTTAAATGGAATACTACTCAGCCATAAAAAATGAGAAATTGGAGACATTTATAGCTAAGTGGATGCACCTTGAGGTGATCCTCTTAAGTGAAATAAATAGGACTCACATGTGTAAATACCGAATAGTTTCTCTGGTGTGAGAAACTGAAAGTGTAAATAAGGACTAAATGTATAATAGGCAATGTGAAATAGGAAGAAAAGGGGCAAAGGGGAAGGAAGTGGGATGACTAGGGGAAAGGATAGAAGGGAATGGGATTAATATGAGAAAATGAAAAATTAGGTACAAAATCTTTGTAAATAGAGCGGAATGGAGGGGTTGAAGGGAGGGCTGGGCAAGGGTGAAAAATAAGAACCAAGAGAGACTATGGAAAGGTGCAAATTTCCAATGATGAATGTCATTATATTGTATACCTAAAATGTACCAATGATTAGAATGAATAATCGATAATGTAAAATAGAAAGAAAAGGTCCAAAGGGGTTGGGGTAGTGGCAGGGGCAGGGGAAAGGAAAGAAGGGAAAGGAAAAATGATGAGAAATGGAAAAAATGGAAATAAAGTCTTTGTAAATAGGGAAGGGTGGAGGGAGTGAAGGGAGGGCTAGGAATGGGGAAAAAAACAAGAACCAAGATGCATTATGTAAAGGTACAATTCCCAATGAGAAATGTAATTGTGTTGAATACCTACAATGTACCAATAAAAGAAGTTAATAAAAAAAAAAAAAAAAAGGATGGTAGGAACAAGCTAGGACATTTTCCCTCTTCCATCCCACATGAGCACACAGTACTAGCCCCTTCTTGGAAACAAAAGCAGTGTTCACCGGACACTGAATCTGCTGACACTTTGATCTTGGTACTTTCCAACACCCATAGCCAAACAAAATAAATTTCCATTATTTAGAAAGCATTCAGTCTCAGTTATTTTGTTGTAGCAGTACGATGACCTGATACACCTCTAACTCTGGACAAGGTCCAGAATCAAGGCCTCATTGTCCCCTTTGTAGGCCACATAGCTGGCATCTAGGACTTCTCAGGACTTTCCTAAGTATGAGAAGTTTTGGCCACATAACCTGCCACATTGCATAAATGTCAGGGACTGGGTGTGCCTTGTTCAAGTTCCTGATGAGCACAGGAGGCTGTCCTGACCAGGCTCAATGGCAGGAGTGGGCTACATGTCTCTCATGTGGTCGTTCTCTCCAGAGAAAATGTCAAGAGAAACTAGCCAGAAACCACCCAAATTCTGAAATGCTGTCTTCAAGCTTGATATTGGTTCTAATACCCATATTTTAAAAAAATAAGGCACTGACCAGACTACTGGCTTCTGACTCATTGCTTAAATTTAGGCAACTGAATGACTAGTTCTCTTTCTCAGACATTTTGAAATCATTACTATCCATTGATTTCCCCATGTTTGCACTGTCTAAAACAATGCTTCTAATCAGTAGCCTTGAAATCATTCATTCATCAAATATTTAAAACTGCACACTTGGCACCAAAATGTATGAAACATGAAGAGCTTACCATTTCTTTATTTTTAGACATTTCAGAATAGGTAGCAAAGCAATTTGAGAGTTTGATTGAAAAATTTATTTTGTTTTGTTTTTACAGTGCTGGGGATTAAACCCAAGGCCCAAGCATGCCAAGCAAATCCTCTACTACTGAGACACCTCCCTCTTAACAGTGATTTATTTTGAACATTTAATAATAATTCATGTTTTCAATTCCGAAGTTTGGGAAATATTCTAACAATCTGAGAAATATTATATAGTAACAGCCAATCCTTACACACATTCTCAGCATATATATATATATATATATATATATATATATATATATATATATGTATGTATTTTGTTGTAGTCAGGGTTTGCAAGGGAATAGATTTAATACAGGACACATAATTTATAGGATTATTTTATAATAGTCACCCAAAAAGTCAAATGCAAAGGAGTGTAGGAGATCTAAAAACACACTAGAGACCCAAAGAATCCAAATGAGGGCCTGGATCCCAAGGCAATGTCTCACACAAATCCAGCTGAAGGCCTAGAGCCCAAGGCAATGTCCTCCATGAGTCCAGCCAGAGGCCTAAAGCCCATAGCAGTGTCTCATGCAAGTCCCTATGGAGGATCTGCACCAAGAAGGCCCAAAGGCCAGAGGTGAAAGTCAAAAAGTCTATGCCAGTGGGGAGAAGGATTTGTGTCAACAGGCTGAGGAATCTACACTGGAGCCAGGAAGTGATGCTCAAGTTGAAATTCAGAGCTCCTCTGAGGAGAACAGCAGCCATTCCCAGTGACATCGAGGACCCAAGCTCCTCAGATGACAGCAACCAAGGTGTCATCAGGAAAATTAGCAACAACAATCTTCTCCAAGAAAATCAACAACAAACAATCTTCCCCTCCAGTGCTCTTTTTATGCTGTTGGCAATGATCCTCAGGTGGGTCTTCCACAACCAAACCACGCTGACTCAGTTCAACTGGGCATTCCAAGTTCACCATTAGTTAATTCACCATTATGATATCTTCTTTAAAATAGAACTTTTTTTTAAAGCTTTGTGTTTTGTTAATTAAACAATTATCAGTTTCCTAAAGATGACTTATGTGGTCCATACTTGTTCAGTAGAACCAAATATGAGCAACAGTAAGTGAAGAGATAAAAATTGTAAGTGAATGAGAAAGGAAACCCTCAGATCAGGCATTTTTGTCATAATTAAGTTTTGAAATGACATTTATAGACCGCACAAAAAGCGAAGTTGAAATCACCAATATTCCTCTGAAAATTAGACTCACAGCTTTGTACACTGTGTATTACATTTATAATAAGGAATTATAAAATATTCTTCAAATATCAACATAGAAAATAGCAATGTGATATTCAAACTATATAATGAATCAAGCATAGTTTTAAGAACTATATAAATCAACATAGCTTCTTTGATAATTGTGTTGAAAATATTCAGATAGACACAGACATAAGGCAAATTTTTCATTGAATCATTCTCTTTATTGTATCTATTTCAATAAAGGAAAAAATCACAAATGTTTGTGGAAAATTCTCCCTAAAATTAAAATTAAAAATTCATGAGACTGTCCAGGAAAAAGTTGAGAGAATGGAAAATATGTAAATGTAATTGCTTTGGGGAAATTTCTTATCTGATTTTAGAAAACTGAGGCACGAATTATTTTAAGGAATGTTCGTTTTTAATATTATACTTTAAAGTTAATTTTTTCCCTGATCCCATGAATCCCTTAAGTGTGAGATAAACACTTATTAAACAGTGGCCTAAAGTCCTAATGGTCTAGATCACTCCAAAAAATTCAAATGTATCTTTTGAAAGATTTGACTTAAATTTGCTGTAATGAATTGAATAATCTCCCCCCAAAAAATTTGTCCCTAGAGAAACTCAAGATTCAGTCTCTCTTAGAAACAGAGCCCTTGTTGATATAACCAGTTAAGGTTTGAAATAAGGATGGGCTCTATGTCCAATGACAAGGTCCTTCTAAGAGACAGAAAAGGACACATGGACAGAGGGCAGAGGACCTGTGACATGGAGGTAGCAACTGAGCTTATGTGATCACCAAGAAGAAATACCAGGAGCCACCAAGATCTGGAATAGGCAAAAGACTCTTCCCCGGAGCCATCAGAGAGGGTGGCTGTACCAAAACCTTGATTTCAGGTTTCAGAAATATGAGAGAATATACTTAAGCCACCGTTATAGTCATTTATCATGGTATCCATAAGAAACTAATGCAGTGCATACGGTCCACTCTAGTGTCTTAAGTTCATCATAGATATAAATTGAACCTGTAGGGAGACAAATGATTGCCTTTATTATTACCTCTCAACACATTGCTTGAGTGTAAATAAAATATAACAGTGGTGCCCAAGAATTAATTCTTCTGCCAAAGTTCTTTAATTTGGGAAAAGTTATTTCACTAGTAAGGCACATCATAGATCTCTTAATTCATCTCTTTTTTTAATTTACATTTCCTTCTCTCTAAATACTTTTAAAGTTAGTTTAAAATTAAAGTTCAGAGTTATTTGTCCAAATCACAGACATTATGAATTAGTGTTTTTTCAAAATACTGTGTTTGTTCATCTCAATTTAACCTTCACATTTTGCAATGTTCAATTGCTTTCTTTCCTCATTTATGTAAATGTATTTTATCTTTTCTTGAAAATCATCAAAGAATAAAAAGCAAATTCAACCCCACATTTGCTATAGGCAAAGTGATCTTCCCAGATTGCACCTGGGAGTGACTTTAATCCTTCCTAATATCTCCTGTTGTGTATAAAATGACTCAGTCAGACTTTGCTGTTTCTGTACTCTTTTCCTACCCAGGGACCAAAAGAGGCTGACTTCCTCTGAGCTGCTTTGAGGTCTCTTGAACAGTCAGTGTCAAGGCTAGCAGGATTCCAGTACTGCTTATCCTTTATGAGCTATTCTTCCTACCAACTGTATTGTTGTTTTAGGTTGTTGAGTATAGAGTATGTCAGATTTATGTTTAGTTCAGTGATTGGTTCTAAACCATAGTAGCAGGGGCCTTTTAGGAGAATATCCCTTAGGAAATCATACAACTGGTTAAAATTTGCTGTCTACAGATCCTATGAGAGCAGATAATAAATTCTATGAAAATTAAAACCAAACTGATACTTCTCACCAATCATTTGAGATTTATAAAACACAAGAAATACTCATGGATTAAAAGACCAGAATTCAGAGAAATATTTAGTTCTTCAGATGAAAACATGTCAAGTCTTAAGAAGGTACTCATTGTTACTCTCTAATGAATATCTAAACCAGGACAACTTTTCAGTTTTAATTTCTTCAGTCATATGAGCACAGGGAGTTATCATCCTTTCAAAGAAGTGAGTGTTTTACCAGTCAGTCTGTGAGTGCAGATGGATGAGAACGAGTCAGTGTGTGACAGGGGCAAGACTGTAAGGAAAATGGGCTCCTAGGACATGCAGCATAGATCCAAAAATGAAAGAAAAAGATGCTTACACAGAATAAGTACTCTCCTTCACACCACAGGCTCTGTCTCTCAAGCATCTCAGGGACCATTTTTATGAGCAGCAACAACTGATCCCGCTCCATAAAATATCAAAAGTATATGCCTAGAAAGATGAAGTGGCAGCAAAATTTATCTTATCCCACGGCTTTCTGTTACCTGGCGTAAAATATACAATATACATATAATAAACAATTGAATTATGAACTCAAATGATTCATGAGAGCTGGTTGTAACTCAAGTTGGTTGTAAGTCAAGACTATTATTCCCATAAGAAATAATGGGAATACCCATCATGTGTTCCAAACCTCCCAAAGCACCATGTAACTAACCTCTTTTAATTGTTTCATTTCACTCATTGTTCAAATTGGTCTCACTCTTCATTAGACTGAAAGCCTGGAATCTCCATGAAAGACAAGTCCTGAAAGCAAATAGGACACTGAGAAGCTGTTTCTCTTCTGTAGCCTCTTACAGTTCATGCAATTCAGCTTCATTGATCTCCCTGACAATATCCTCATTTAAACACAAAAGAAAAACAGGAACAATGTTATCAATGCTAAAAGCATGACATCTCCCTACCTCCATATTGCCCTGGCCCCTCTCGTTCATCATCCTTTGGCCTCATTCCCAAGTTCTTCCAATCACCCCCTATGCTACCAGAAAAATATGCTGGATGAGAACTTGGACCATCTTTAGCTAAATATACATGTGTATTACATATGTGTGTTCAGAATAGAAGTAGGCAGAACTAATTTCACATATATCACAGTGGCACTATATCTGGTCTCCATCAATGTCAATGAGGAGGAAAATTATCTTGGAGCTGGCCCAGAGATGAGAAACTCTTGTGTATTCAATTCTGGGCACTTTTGACATACAATGTTATGCTTCACAAATATTTCACCCTTTTGGCACTCAATTGTCCTCTTCCATTTAGTAAAATATTTTTATCTCCTATTTGTCATTCTCTCATTGTGTTACTTCCTAATTGTTCTGTATAGTTTCCACTGACTTTGAAAGGTGCTAAATTTAAAGATTAAAGTGTCCATAAAAAAATCAGATCCATAAAATATAATGTTTTCTTTTTTGGAAAACTACTTGATTAAAGTAGAATATAGAGTTCATATATTGTTCATCCAAGTCTGATTTAAATGCCAAAATCTGATGCTAAAATATACTCATATTTTTACCTGTTATTCATGGCATTCATTTTATACCTAAAGTTTTATAATACTAGAAATTTTCCTAAAAAATATCAATATCCTTCAATTTAATTTTTGAAATAAATTTTCTTTTCTAAGGCTACAGGTAAACACATCAAATCATAGACCGGTAGATTTTTTTTAAGTTCCTGAAGTAAACAAATTCTGATTCTAATAATACTGCCTGATTTTAAAAACAAAAGCAAAAACTTCATACAATTGAAAATGCATCTCTGGGCAATGTTTGTCTTCAAAAGAATGCAAAAATATCTATAAATCCTCCTTCAAACACTTCTGCTTTTCTAATTTAAAATGATGCATCATGCAAGAACACAAACAATAGTTTCTTATAAAACCACTTCCCATACAAAGTTTAGTATCAGCTCTTATAAGTCATTTCCTATGATTTCTGAATCATTTGGAGAGTAGTTGTGCATCTGTGCGTAAGTGAATGACCTAAATTACTTTAACTTCTGATTCATCACGCCCCCATCCTATTTTTATATTTAGCTCTATTTTCTCTCTGAGTTTCAATGACAACACAGAACAAGGTTATTCATAAATACTCTTCAACCTATAGCTCTATTATTTCCTTCCCCAAAGAGAGTTTCACATCTTTTGTCTTGCTAAATTTCTTTTATTTTAAGTTCTAAGCCATATGGTTAGAGCACGTAAATATACAGGATCTTCAAGCTGGAAAGAAATATCCACATGACTAAGTCAGCTTTCTCACTGAAACAGGAATATCTTCTTAAACTCCCTTGAAGGTGATGCAGGTGCAGAACAGTTCCAGGAAAAAGAACCCACTAAATCACAAAGAAACCAATTTTTCTTTCTTTCTTTCCTTTTTTCTTTCTTTCTTTCTTTCTTTCTTTCTTTCTTTCTTTCTTTCTTTTTCTTTTTCTTTTTCTTTTTTTTTTTTCTTTCTTTCTTTCCTTCTTTCTTCCTTTTTCTTTCTTTCTTTCTTTCTTTCTTTCCTTATTTATTTATTTTTGTCCTTATTCCTAGTACTAGGGAATCAACCCAGAACCTTTGGACTGAGCTACATTCCCAGCCCTTTTCTTAATTTTTATTTTGAGACAGAGTCTCACTAAGTTGCTAAATTGCCCCCTCTAGACTCAAATTTGTGATCCTCCTGCTCTAGCTTCCAAGAGTGTGAGATTATGGGAATGTACCACCACACCCAACTAATTTTTAATTCAAGACTTTTTACTTGTTCATCCCTATACCTGACAAAAATAACCTTCCTCCAGGTCTTTGCATGGCTGCTCTGTAAATACCGTCAAGTCTCTGCTTAAATGTTTCCTGCTGAGAGAGATTTGTCAATCATACTCTATTCTCTTATTTTGTATTAATTTTATTGGTACATTTAGCTATACAATATAATGACATTCATCATTAGAAATGTGTACCATTACATAATCTCTCTTGGTTCATATTTTTTCCCATTACCTGCCCTCCCTTCAACCCCTCCATCCCTACCTATTTACAAAGACTTTGTTTCCATTTTTTCACTTTCACATATTAATTCCATTCCCTCCTTTCCTTTCCACTGCCCCAACCACTCCCCCTTCCCATTTGCCCCTTTTCTTCTTATGTCACATTATCTATTATACCATTTAGTCCTTATTTAAACTTTCAGTTTCTCACACTAGAGAAACTATTTGGTATTTACACATGTATGTCCTATTTATTTCACTTAAGAGTATCGCCTCAACATGCATCCGTTTAGCTATAAATGTCTCCAATTTCCCATTTTTTATGCCTGAGTACTACTCCATTTTATAAAAAGACCACATTTTTGTTATCCAGTCTCCAGTTGATGGGCAACTGGGCTGCTTCCAAGTTTTAGCTATTAAAAAATTATGCTACTATGAACATGGGTGCACATATATCACTGTGGTATGATTCTTTTAATTCATTGGGGAAGATACCCAACAAGGGAATAGCTGGGTCAAATGGGACTTCCAGTCCTAGTACTTTGAGGTATCTCCATACTGATATCCATAATGGTTGCACCAGCCTACACTCCCACCAGCAGTGGAAGAGGGTTCCTTTTTCCCCACAACCCCACCAGCATTTGTTATTGGTAGATTTCTGAATAGCAGCCATTCTTTCTGGGGTGAAGTGGAATCTCAGTGTTGTTTTCATTTGCATCTCTCGAATGACCAGTGATGTTGAACATTTTTCATTGTATTTATTTGCTATTTCTACTTCTTTGTCTGAGAAATGTCTGTTCATTTCAGATGCCCATTTTTGGATTGGGTCTTTAAATTTGGGAGATCTGAATTTTTTTAAGTTCTTTGTAGATTCTAGATAGTAGACCTTGGTCTGAGGAACAGCAGGTGAAAAATTTTTCCCACATTGTGGGTTATCTTTTCACATTGTTGGTGGTTTCCCTTGCTGTGCAGAAGCTTTTTAATAAGAAGAGATCCCACTTGTTGATTGTTTGTGCTAATTCACAGGCAACTGAGGTTTTGTTCATAAAATCTTTTCCTACGACAATGTCTTCAAGAGTTCTACCTAACCTCTGTTCCAGCTGGTCCAGCATTTCTTTTTAATATTCAGATCTTTAATCCATTTTGATTTTAGTTTAGTGCATGGTGAGAGATATAGGTCTAGTTTTAAGCTTTGTCAAGTTGAAATCCAATTTGTCCAGCAGCAATTTCTTAAAGAGGCTATCATTCCTCCAGTGAGGGTGTTTGGATCCTTTATCAAAGATGAGGTGACTGACTGTGTCTGGAATTATTTCTGCATCTTCTAATCTGCTCCACTCATCCTCATGTCTGTTTCTTTCCCAGTACCAGGCTGATTTTATCACAGTAGCTTTGTAGTATTGTTTCAATTTTGAGGTTGTGATACCCTCTGCCATGTCTCTGTTGCCTAGAGTTGCTTTTGCTATTCTACATCTCTTCTTGTTTCAAATGAACTTTTGGATTGTTTTCTCAAGGGCCCTGAAGTATGCTACTGGGATTTCAATTGGTATTGCAATGAATCTATGTAGCAGTTTTGTAAGTATGGCCATTTTCGCTATGTTGATTCTTCCAACCCAGGAGCAAGGGATGTCTTTCTATTTTGTGGTGCCCTTTTCGATCTCTC
The DNA here is from genome assembly GCF_053883595.1 of Heterocephalus glaber. Taxonomy (NCBI): domain Eukaryota; kingdom Metazoa; phylum Chordata; class Mammalia; order Rodentia; family Bathyergidae; genus Heterocephalus; species Heterocephalus glaber. Next base: position 800,809 of record NW_028258308.1, on the reverse strand, counting down.
TTTTCAGAGCTCTATCATTTTCAAAGAAAAAGGTTTTTGATTTCTTTTGTTAGGCTAATTCCTAGGTATTTCCGTTTTTTGGATGCTATTTTGAAAGGAATTCTTTGCCCTATTTCTCTCTCTCTGAGTTTGTTGTTTGTGTAGAGGAAAGTTATTGATTTTTGTGTGTTGACCTTGTATCCAGCTACTTTACTAAATTTGGCTATTAAGTCTAGAAGACTTTTAGTAGAGTTCTTTGAGTCTTCTATATATAGTATCATGTCATCTGCAAATAATGACAATTTGAATTCTTCATTTCCTATCTTTATTCCTTTTATTTCTTTCTCTTGTCTAATTGCTATGGCTAATGCTTCCAAAACTATATTGAACAGGAGTAGTGATAGTGGACATCCCTATCTTGTTCCTGATTTTACTGTGAAGGATTTCAGTTTTTGACCATTTAGTATGATATTAGCTATTTATTTTTTATAATGGCTTTTATCAGATTGAGGTAGAGTCCATCTATGCCAATTTTTGTAGGGTTTTTATCATAAATGCATGTTGGATTTTGTCAAATGCATTTTCTGCACCTATTGAAATGATCATAAGGTTTTTGTCCTTGGTTCTATTGATATAGTGTGTTACATTTATGGATTTGTGTATGTTGAACCATCCCTGCAGCCCTGGGATGAATCCCACTTCTGCATTCTATTTGCCAGTATCTCAGTAAGGATTTTTGCATCTATGTTCATTAGTGAAATTGTCCTATAGTTCTCTTTTTTAGATGGGTCTTTCTCTGCTTTGGAGATCAAGGTGATGCTTGCTTCCAGGAATAATTTGGGAATATTGCTTCCTTTTCAATTTCATTGAATAGTTTAAACAGTAGTGGCATTAGTTTCTCTCTATGTCTTGTAGAATTCAGCAGTGAAGCCATCAAGACCCAGGCTTTTCTTAGTTGATAAGTTTTTAATTACATTTTCAATTTCATTGATTGATATTGGGTTGTTTAGAATTTTTACGTCTTCTTTGCTCAACTTTGGTAATTCATACATATTTAGGAATCTGTCCATTTCTTCTGTGTTTTCCATCTTATTGGCATATAGTTTCTCAAAGTAAGTATTGATGATCCTCTAGATTTCTGCTGGGCCCATTGTAATTTCATCCTTTTCATTCCTAATTGCATGGATCTGGGCCTTTTCTTTCCTTTTTCGGATGAGGTTGGCTAAGGTTTGTCAATTTTGTTTACTCTTTTGAAGAACCAACTCTTGGCTTCATTGATTTTTTGTATCATTCTCAGTCTCCATTGCATTGATTTATGCTCTGGTCTTTATAATTTCCTCCTTTGTATGAGCTTTGGGTTTGTTCTGCCCTTCTTTTTCTAGAAGCTTGAGACTTAGCATCAGGTTGTTTAATTGGGCTTGCTCTGTTTTCCTAATATGAGTATACACTGCTGTGAATTTCCCTTGTAAGACTGCTTTCATTGTGTCCCATAGATTTTGATGTGTTGTATTGTCATTGTCATTTAATTGTAGGAACTGTTTGATTTCTTCTTTAATTTCCTCTGTGACCCATTGGTTATTCAGAAGTATGTTGTGCAGTTTCCATGTATTTATGAAATTCTTGCAGTTTCTTTTGCTAGTGATGCCCAATTTCATCGCACTATGGGCTGATAATGTACAGGGGATAACTTAAGTTCTTTTACACTTATTTAAACATGTTCTATGAGCAAGTATGTGGTCTATTTTGAAGAAAGACTCGTGTGCAGCTGAAAAGGCTGTGTATTCTGATTTTGCGGGGTGGAACACTCTATAAACATCTGTTAAGTTCATTTGTTCAAGAGTTTGATTGAGTGCTAGTATTTTGTTGCTTATATTTTGTCTAGTTGATCTATAATTTTGTGACAGTGGGGTATTAAGATCTCCCATTACTATTGTATTAGTGTTTATTTCATTTTTCATGTCTGTTAGTATTTGTTTTATATTGTTGGGCACACTAGTATTTGGTGCATATATATTTATGATTGTCATCTATTCCTCTTGAATTTTTCCCTTTACAAGGATGTAGTGTGTTTTGTCTCTCTTAATCAGTGTTGGTTTGAAATCCACTTGATCTGCAAAGAGGATAGCTACTCCTGCATTTTTCAGGTTCCTGTCACATGGGGTATTGTTTTCCATCCTTTAACTTTCACTCTATGAGTTTCTTTTTGAATTAAGTGTGTTTTTTGTATGCAGCATATTGTTGGATCTTGCTTCTTGACCCATTCTGCCAGTTTATTTCTTTTCATTGGTGAGTTGAGACTGTTAACATTGATGATTATAACTGATAACGTATTGACTTACTTTTTCTTTTGGTTTGATTCTCCTCCTTTGCGTTTAATTGCTGTCATACCCAATGGATTCATTTTTCTGGGCTTCCTGGGGTTGTGATCCTCATTGTCTTTTCCTATGATATTGTCTAAATATTTTTGGAGTGCTAGTTTGGTATTGATGAAGCTCCTAAGGTGCTCTTTGTCATGAAAGTATGTTATTTCTCCATCAATTTTGAAAGATAGTTTAGGAGGGTACAGCAATCTGGGCTGAATGCTCTTTTCCTTTAGGGCTTGAAATATGTCACTCCAAGCTCTTCTTGCCTTAAGGGTTTGTGTTGAGAAGTCTGCTGTGATTCTGATGGGCTTTCCTTTGTATGTGATGTGTTTCTTTTCTCTAACTGCTTGTAGAATTTTGTTCTTCTGTTGGGTTTCTGGAATCTTAACAATTGTATGCCTATGTGTAGATTGTTTTTGATCAAGGCTAGTTGGAGTCCTATATCCCTCACTTATCTGTATGTCAAGTTCTTTTCCCCTCCTTGGGAAGTTTTCTGCCATCACTTCTGTGAACAGGTTAATTTTTTATGTCACCTGCACTGTCTCCTTTTTCTTCATTGACTCTGATCATTATTATGTTATTCTTCTTTGCATTGTCTAACAGCTGCTGGATTGATTTCTTACGGTGCCTTACTATTTTAAATAAATTTTTCTTTTTCTGGCCACAAATTGCAATCTTATCTTCTATATCTTAAATTCTGTCCTCACATTGCTCATTATGCTGTGTAAACTTTCAATAGAGTTTTTAATCTGGAAATCTGTTTGCATCTCTTGTAAAGATTCCATTTGCTTCCTGTGTTGGGATTCCATCTGTTCCTCAGCTCCTCTATTTTTGTATCTGTGTCCTCTCTGGATTTATTAATCACGTCTTGCACTATCAGCACAATCTCTGCTGTTATCTGAGAAATTATTTCTGATTTCATTTTTTCCAGATCCTCTTTTGTTGCCAGTTCAGGGAGTCTAGGTGGTTGAGCATCAGATTGTTCACCTCGTTTCCCTTTGGGGTTGCTTTAGGTGATCTGGAAGTCTGGTTTTGAGACTTGTTTATGTGTCTTCTCATTTCAATGGGGTGTGGGGGGGATGTGTGATACTGGTCCCCACATGCCTCACCTCCTCAGTGATGAGGACAGCTGTGCTCCTTGGATCTGGATGGGGCTCTGCTCCTTGGTTCTGTGGGCAGTGGTATGGTGGCCCGGAATGCACAGTTTGTAGAAGTTTCAGTGCATACTCGGCCAGCTCCAAGTCAGGGTGGTGTGGCAGACAGGCCTTCCAGAAGAGAAGCAGTTCTGGGCAGCCAGAAGGAAGCAAAAGCAAAAAGAGCAATCATTCTCTATTCTCTTACCCATCCATACTTGTCTTCATAATACTCACTATAACCTAACATTATAGCACTGGTCTATTATTAGTTGATTTTCTGAATCAGCGTAGAGTATAAACTGCAGGAAATGTTGATTTCCTAAAATGAGGAGAGAAGTGTTCCTTCTTTCTTCTGCTTTAAATGTTTGATATAATTTATCAGTTAAAATGTTTATGAGCCTGCTGTTGTCATATAGGTAGGTTTTCAAGCTAGGAATATACTTTCTTTAATAGGTGCTATTCAAATTTTATATTTCCTCCAGAGTTAGTTTCACTAATTTGTCTTCTAAGTTACTTCTTAGAAGTTGTCAAATTTATTTCAAAAAAGATTTTTGTAATATGCTTTCTATATCCTTTTAAATTCTGTAAAATCTGTGGTAATGTCTCCTAGATTTTAATATTGTAATTTTTAAAATGTATAACTGATATTGTGTAACAGGAAGAAAAGGTCTAAAAGAGCAGGGGAATTGGGAGGGGTAGGGGAAGGGGAAAAAGGGAAAGGAAAAAATATGAGAAGAGGAAAAAAATGGAAACAAGATCTTTGCAAATAGGGAAGGGTGGAGGGGATGAAGGGAGGGCAAGGGAAGGGGGAAAAAAATAAGAACCAAGAGACTCATGTAATGGTACAAGACCCCAATGATGAATGTAACTGTATTTTATACCTAAAATGTACCAATAAAGTTAATGAGGAAAGAAGTAAAAAAAAAAAAACCTGCAGGAAAGCAGGGATTGAATTTTGTTACCCTGAATCCTTATGCCCTAGATATACTTAATACACAGTGAGCACCAGAAATACTGGCTTGCTGAATAAATACTAAGCTGAAGTGGGAATCCTTATGAATTTCATTCACTCAGGAAGCTGAGAAGCATTGCCATGAGGTCAAGGCTGGCCTAGGCTACATAGTAAGGTCAAGGTCAGCCTGGGCTACATAAGGATACCCTGTTTCAACAACACAAATAAATAAAAAATAAATTTCATCAACTAGTCTTTCTACATTTTAGAATTCTGTAAGAGCAAACATTCTTCCATGTAAGAGCCAACAGTCAAATATTTTAAAACAGCTTTCAAGCCTTTTTATTCAGAGCTATAGTACCTCTGGCAGTATAAAGCATTCTCAGGAACATGGTATTAAAATGCAATTTTATCATCTCAAAGCAAACAAACAGAGAAGAGAATGAGGAGAACACATATGAGGGGAACACATGAAACCTTGGGTTTATAGATACTAGAGAAAATAACAAGATTTAGAGTTAAGAGTTGGAACTGGGCAACACAGAAGAAATTCAAGCAGTTACTATTTTCCTTATTTAAAGAATATTATAAATTGAAAATGAATTACTAGGTCAGTACTACAACTCCTGATGGGAGTAGTAAAATTCCAATGTGTTGTAGAATAACCACAACTTAATGCTTCCTCTGCCATGCAAGTTTTTCATTTACCTGGAAAATTAAACTCTAGCCCTTATTTCTTTATTTCTAAATTGAGAAGGGAGAAAAGACTCACTTCAAAGTTTCTGACAGCTTTGAAATTATCCTTATAACCAACTTCCGTGTAGTGAATAAGTGACACATGTAAGGAATAAAAGCCTCCTGCTAGGATCAGAGATGAACAGACAAGCTGATTATCTAAGAGACATAAAATAAAAGCTCCTACTACTGAGTGGGAGAACATTATTGATAATACAAAGGAGGATATTAAGAACCTATGAAGAAATCGTCTCGAGGTACAGATGAGAGAAATCTAATAATATCTTAGAGACTGGAGACTTTCTCTGCTGATATACTGCAAACCAAAAGGAAGAAGAGCAAAAGAACACTGCGTGAATGATCCAGATTTGAAGCTGAGCACAGTGTAAACCCAAAAGTTTAGTATGATCATGAGGGTAATGTTCAGGTCATGGGGAATATATCTTAAAAATGAAATATGTATATCCAGAAAGGCATTCATGAATTAGTCTAACTGAAAGGAATGAAACAGAGAGGGTAAACAAATATGTTTATTCAACAACAAAATACATTGCATGAAGTTGGACTATATCCTATAACTATTTATATTGAGAGATGCATGCATCTTTAATCTTTCCTTCAACCCTTTTTCACTAGTGCCTTATATTCTTGCTCTGGGAAGTAATTATTTCAAAAATCTCACTTTTCTTTAGTATCTTAACTTTTTTACTCTGCTTTTTAATAGTTCTATATTTAGAAAACTTGTTTTCTATTTAGATATTAATAAAGTGTTATGAGAATGACTAAAATTGAGAATTACACATCATCCTGTATATGTGGCATATACACCTCATTCAGTTTCTTGCTACAGGGATTATAGCTAATTGTTATTAATTTGTAATAAGGGAAGATGAGACTAATGCAGATAATTACAGCCAGAAATTTCTTTTTTTTTCTTTTTTTTTTGACACAGAGTCTCACTGCATGGCCCAGGATGAACTCACTATGTAGCCCACACTGACCTCAAACTCTCAGCTAACATTCTGCCTCAGACTCCTCAGCACTGGGATTATAGGCGTGCACTATCATGACCAGCAAAAACTTCATTTTAGACAATAGTTTTAAACTTCTCTTTGGCAGACATGTTACTAAAGTTTCTATTTATTTTCTATTTATTTGGCTTTCTGTGACATCTTCTTCCCAAAAAAAGCAGGAAGCCAAGAGTGTATGAAGGAGAAATCTGGGTAGTCTGCCACCTGGCCTATGTCCACCCACAATGTTCACTCTGCTCACCTGTGCCATCATTTCTTATGTCCTGATAAAGCTTCATCTACTCTCTCCCTCAAAAAAATGAGCTAGCAAGATTAGGGAAGCCATCTTCAGCACACTGATAAAATTATACACATTTGCCTTCTTAATTTTTTCCTAGACTATTTTCATATTCTCTGGAAATTAGTTCCCGCACTGGTGCCTCAAACTTATATTATCACACACCTCTTTCCAAATTTCTAATCCTCTTTGCAGATCTCTGCTTGTCATTATTATTTTCCTCTTTCCAAAACAATGAGCCACTAGGCTGTGGCCCAGACTTCTTCACCTTTCCTTCCTTATGCAGATCCACATCAGAACCCTGTCACCAAAATATTTACAGATTACAGCAATTCCTTCCTCTTCAAGTTCCAAGGAGCCTTCTTCCCCTCTACCAACACTATCATCCACCAGATACAGACATTGTTACCTGGAGGAAGCTGGTTTCCTGCCTGCAATCTGCTGAGTCACATCTTGCTATTACTCTGCTATACTGATCCAACTCTTTTTCCCTTTTTGCATGCTATCCTATGTAAAATGAGCCTCCTCAACCAGTTCTTTGTAACTTCCTCAGCAGAAACACAAAGTTCTACTTGCACATCTCAAGTGCTTTTATCAACTTCCCTCTGGCCATCTATCACACCAACACTCTTTTCCCTCTTTTCCCGCCTACTTGCCCACTCACTCCTCTATTATTTTCTCCAGTATCTCTGGGAGCTACTTAAGTAAACGTGATCATCCCACACATTACAGTTGAAAAACAACACAAAGGCTCTGACAAGATAATTAAGGTACCAGACAAGCATTCATGTACCCTGGATGGTAGTGACTCACTGCAGTCACGAAAGTAACTGATGCTTTGAAAATATAGACTGTTGGGAAACCTCTTATGAACTTATTTTACCAAGATTTAGAATGAGCATTTGGCTGACTCTCCACTGATCTTCCCCCCATCTGAGCACAGAGCTTAAGAAGCTTTAGCTTCATTCCAAAGAGCCCAGGGCCACAGAATGATAAAACCCAAGGGCACATTCGCTTGGCTCCCTTGGGCCTCCTGCCCCAGACATCCAGCCTGCCCCACAATCCAGGCAAGTAAGATGACTCCTTAGAGCTGCTTGATACACACGTTTTCCTAATTATTTAATCCCAACAGATTTCCTCTCCTTAATCCTCACTTATTTCTTTTCCACTGAAATTTTATAGCCAAGTCAGAAATGAAGCTTTGTATTCCATTTATAGATCTCTCAAATATATGGAGCATATCAGTGTCCGGTTTTGCAAAATTCTGAACAATGCCTTGTATTGTTCTCCTTTAGATGTCCAACTTTATATTTCCTTAAATTAAAAAATGAGCATTTGATTTCAAGTGTCTTAAAGAAGAGTTAGTCTCACATACTCTGTGTCCTAATTGTCCAAATATAACCTGAGACATTTTTAAGATCCATGGTAGAACAGAAATTCCTAAGTAAGAATACTTTGTGTTAGTTTCCCATTGCTGTTCAAAACAATATAAATTTATTGTCTCACAGACTCCATGGGTTAGAATTTCAGTGCATTTCTGTTGAGTCCTCTGCTCAGTCTCATGAGGATGCAGTTGATTTTATCCAGGAATTATTTATGATCTTTTTCCAGGTCCCTGATTTCGGGAAGAATTTGGCTTTTTTTGATTGTAGGACTGAGGTTCTTGTTTCCTGATGGCTGTCACCTGGGGTTTGCTTTCAATTCATGGAGGTCTCCCAGGGTTTCCCACCATGTGGCCCTTTTTACAACATGGCAAGTTGCTTCTTTTTTCTAAATTAATTTTATTGGTGCATTTTAGATGTACATAATGATCACATTCATCATAGAACATTTGCACCTGTACATAATATATCTTGATTCTTTTTCCCCCAATCCTCTCCCGTTCCTTCAACACCCCTTTTCTCCTCCTTATTTATAAAAGCTTTGTTTCCATTTTTTCTTCTATTCTTTATTTTCCCTTCTTTCCTTTTCCCTCCCCCCTTCTTTCCTTTCCCCCTCCACCCTTCTTTGTTCCCCTTCCCATTTGAACATTTTCTTCCTATTTCCCAATAGGACAGCTCCTCTCTTGCTTTCCATCTCCCCCTCCAGACTACATGAGGAAGTCTTATACAACATAGTCTAACAATAGAACCAAAGAAGTTGTTTCCAGAATAGGCATGAGTCATCCATCTTTCTAAGGTTATCACAGTGTACATTTAGTTAGCTGGATCACAAATGTAGCAACCACTTTTGTCACTGAACTTTTCCCAACACTGTGAACCTACCTGGATATTCACATCGGCTGTAAGAGCCTATAAGAACTGTTGTTCACAAATCAAATGCTATTGTGGAAGTTTATGGGAGAAGAAAATTCAATAGTTTATGAATGGGCACTAACCAATTGAATTTTTTACCTAAAACTAATAAAATTTAAAAAGCAAGCTGCCTTCATTAAAGCTTTTGGGCATGGTGAATTCTTTGTGCTGATTAATGCTTGCTAAGCATTGAGAAGTTCACACAAGAACAAACCTCCATGTAGCCTACTATTTCAAGGCTATTTGAGGCTTGACTTATGCTCCATCATAAACCCTAAAATTTTAAGCTAAACCTATGAGATTGTAGTGTTTCAAAGAAAGCAAAATAATACATTTTTCTCAATATTTTACAAGTACAGGCTAGCAAAGCTCACTACTACTCCATCTGTGATTACATACATAGAGAAAGCTTGATAAAAATGCATCAGAGTAACAGATCTAATATGTGATGAGAGTTCTGCTTTAAATAAAATGTAGCATTTTCCTGTTTAAGGTTCTATGTCATTAAAATTTTTCACAGACTCTACTGGATTTAATGATATTTTTTGCCCACAGTGTGTGATCTGAGATTTATACATAAATGACTTGGATAATATGGGCTAAGTCAATAAAAGCACAAAGCTAATGTTTCTCTAGACGTGAGGTTGCATACTGGTAAATAGTAATCCTTATTCCCCAGAGTACTGACCCTAATTCTCTTTCTACCAACTGCCCATCCATGCCTACTATTCCTTGCATAGGGGATTTGATAAGAAGAAGATTCTGGGGCCAGGGATTTAGCTCAGTGGTTCTGGAGCCTGCCTCACAAATGCAAGGTCCCTTGTTAGATCCCTGGTATCAAAAAAAAAAGATTCTGCACAAATCTACCAAGTACTACCAAGAAATAACTCAAAGAATTCAATAGCTACTGCAACAGAAGCTTCATTTTTTTTTTAATTATGGCATCACATTCATCTTTGAATCTTATATCAAACCTTATGTCAGGTTTCTTTAGATTAGCTTTTTCTAGTTTGAACAACTTGTGGCAGTTCAGTTATAACTGAGAATTCTGGTGGTTTTTCTTCCTCCTCTGCTTAGGTTTTGGAAGCTCTTCCTGTACCTTGGAATCTATCACTGTCAAACATCTCATTCCAGTCAATGTCTATGGAGAATCATGAGCCAGAGATTTTACTGGCCAGGGCCCTGAGAAGAGCTTGGCTTGCTGGCACTGTTCTTGGCTCTTAAGGAACTTCTCAACAGTGTCCAGCACCCTCTCGCATCATCCAACTATATCCAGGCCTCCTGAGGGCTTGTGCACCCAGTTTGACTCCTCTTGCTCTATTCTCTGCATTCTTTAACATCAGTGGATTTTTGTGTGGTGGCAGAGCCAAACATTGACTTTAGGTTGTCCCTACTGTTTGGTTGCATGGTAATCTTAAATATACGTGGGGGGCTGTCACTGATTCTGAATCTTTCTCTTAAGAGATGTACAATCCAGATTGATGTATTCTGCAAAATTATCTTTCAAAGTTTATGGGGAAATAAGACAGTTCCCTGACAAAGAACACCTGAGAAACTTCATGAATACCAAACCAGAACTCCAAACAATCTTTTAAAATATCCTAGAAGACAATGAAGGTCACAACTCCATGAGGCCCAACGAGCAAATCCAAAATATTTCATCAGGCAAGGCAAGAAATTAAAGGGAGAGGGGGAAAAATAAAAAATAGCCAACAACAGGAAAATAACATTACAATAAGTCAATACATATCAGTTATAACCATCAATGTTAAGGGCCTCAATTCACCAGTCAAAAGAAACATCCTCGGCCAGAGACTTAGTTCAGTGATTCAGACACCTGCCTCACAAGCGGAAGGAACCAAGTTCAATTCCCGGTACCAAAAAAAAGAAAAAGAAACATCCTAGCAGAATGGATTAAGAAGCAAAATCCAACAATATTCTGTATAAAGCAAATGCACCGAGTTCAAAAGGAAACTAATACATTGAAAGTAAAAGGATGGAAAACAGTTCTCCATGTGACAGGAACCCAGAAAAAAGCAGGGGTAGCTATCTTCTTTGTAGACAAAGTAAATTTCAAATCAAAACTAAGAGAGACAAGAAGCTCACTACATTCTTATAAAGGGTATAATCCAAGAGGAAGAGATGACAATCATAAATATATATGCCCCAAATATGAATGCCCCCAACTATACAAAACAAATATTAAGGGACATGAAAAACCAAACAAGCACTAATACAATTGTAGTGGGGGACCTCAATACCCCACTGTCACAAAGAGACAGATAATCTAGACAAAAAAATCAACAATGAAATACTAGAACTGAACCAAGCTTTTGAACAAATGGACTTAATAGATGTCTATAGAGTGTTCCACCCCACAAAATCAGAATACACATTCTTTTCAGCTGCTCACAGGTCATTCTCCAAAATGCTAGCTCATAGAACATGTTTAAGTAAATGCAAAGCAATTGAAGTCATCCCATGTATATTATCAGACCATAGTGCAATTAAACTGGAGATCAGTAGCATAAGAAACCAAAATAACTTCACAAACACATGGAAATTGAATAACACTCTCCTGAACAACCAATGGGTCACAGAGGAAATTAAAGACAAAATTAGACAGTTTTTACAATTTTATGATAATGCCAGTACAACATACAGGAATTTATGGGACACAATGAAAGCAGTTCTATGAAGGAAATTCATACCGGTGAATGCCCACACTAGGAAAAAGGCAAGTTCAAATAAACAACCTAATGGTGAATCTTAAGGTCCTAGAAAAAGAAGAGCAAGAAACACCCAAAACTCATACAAGGCAGGAAATTATAAAGATCAGAGCAGAAATTAATGTAATAGAGACTAAGAGAACGACACAAAAAAATCAACAAATTGAAGAGATGGTTTTTTGAAAGAATGAATAAAATTGATAAACCCTTAGCCAACCTTATCAACAAGGGAAGAAATGGCCAAATCTATGCAATTAGGAATGAAAAAGGTGAAGTCACATCAGATCCAGCAGAAATCCAGAGGATCATCAGTACCTACTTTGAGAACCTGTACTCTAATAAAATGGAAAATGGAAGAAATGGACAGATTTCTAGATACATATGAATTACCAAAGTTGAATGAGGAAGACTTAAAAATTCTAAATACCCCAATTACAATCAGTGAAATTGAAAACATAATTAAAAATTTACCAACAAAGAAAAGCCCAGGTCCTGATAGCTTCACTGTTGAACTCTACAAGACATTTAGAGAACTATTGCCACTATGCTAAACTTTTCAATGAAATTGAAAGGGAAGCAATACTTCCAAATTCATTCCTGGAAGCAAGTGTTACTTTGATTCCAAAACCAGGGAAAGACCCAACCCAAAAAGAGAACTACAGGCCAATCTCCCTAATGAACATAGATGAAAAAATCCTCAACAAGATACTGGCAAACAGAATACAAAGGGTCATCAAGAAGATCATACACCCTGACCAAGTCAGATTTATCCCAGGGATGCAAGGATGGTTCAACATATGTAAATCAATAAATGTAATACACAGAATCAAGGACAAAAACCATACGATCATCACAATACATGCAGAAAAAGCATTTGACAAAATTCAACACCATTCATGATAAAAAACCCTGCAGAAAATTGCAACAGATGGTCTTCATCTCAACTTGATAAAGGCTCTCTATGAAAAATCAACAGCCAACATCATACTAAATGGTCAAAAACTGAAAACCTTCACATTAAAATCAGAAAAAGGACAAGGATGTCCACTATCACCACTCCTGTTCAACATAGTTGCAGAAACATTAGCTACAGCAATTAGACAAGAGAAGGAAATAAAAGGAGAAAAGATAGGAAAGGAAGAAGTTAAACAGTCATTATTTGCTGATGATATGATACTCTACATAGAATACCCAAAATCTCTGCCAAAAGACTTCTAGACTCAATTCAGTAGAGTAGATTCAGATAGATTAGCTGGAATCAAGGTAAACGCTTAAAAATCAATAGCCTTCTTTTACACAGATAATAGACTCATGGAGAGAGAAATTAGAGAAAAAAATCCCTTTCACAATAGCCAAAAAAATGAAATATCTAGGAATCAATCTAACAAAGTAAGCAAATGACCTCTACATGCAATTTCTAAATGATAGTCAGGGTACATAAATTATAATATATGCACAATTTTTATGCAACAAAATATTCTGGGTAGATAAAAATAATTATTAAAAGTTGCTGCCTTTAGAGGGAAAGGCCAGAGAATTGAACACGGGAGACACTGTTTATTATACATACTTGTTCTATTTCGATGTGTTCATTCATTTTATAAATATTTGCACATTCAGAGTTTGCAATTAAAATGAAAATGAATACTCAAAAAAACAGAGCTGGTGAGATGAAAGGTGAGAAGAGACAAGTTCATCAATGTAAAGCTACTTCAATGGGAGGCACGTGGTCTGAGAGGTCCCTGGCCAGCAGGGGCCCCACTCCGTCCAGCTCAGCATGCCCACCTAAGACCAGTGAGATGGTGAAGACCCCTCAACATGCCCACCAGAGAGAGCACAGGCGCCTGCAACCCCTGACCCCCACCCCCACTGCCTCCTGGCTGTACAGCTATCTAGTTCCAAACTACAGAGGCACAGGAAGGCATAAAGGCCATTGTCCTAAGCTGCACAAGTGAAAAACAGATAGACGGCCTCTCTCAGGCTCCTTGATGAAAACTGAAGGCCACTGGAAAAGTGAAGAGAATCTCTGCAATAAAGGAACACCAGACCACCGTACTTGGTAAGTTGGAGGGATCATCACCTCTGATCGGAACCTGGACTATCTTCAGGGGAAAGGCAGCGAGAACCTGCAGTAGAGCCTTGCAGAGTTCAACCCTGCAGGATGACAGGGAGATCAACTTGGGACTTGCAGCCAGAAATCTGTCTGAATCCCATGGATCTGCGACTGCTTTGCTGAGACTCATTAACTTATACCTGAACACTGCTTCACAGGTTGTCTATTGTGACAGCAGAGACATACCATGAAGGAGGCCCCTCATTTTTATCTTTTATTTGATATTTTCAAAATTATCACTCTTTTTTTTGTTCTTATTTTTAATTTTTTTTGTTGCTACTCTTAAAATTTTTATTTTTCTCTTTTTTCTTTCTTTTCTCTTTTGTTTCTCTCTTTCTCTGCCTCACTCCCTTGTTGTCCAACATTGTTCTTCATCTCCCTTTGTGTTCATGTTCTTCACCTAATTCGTATTTCTTCTTTATCTTTCTTTTCTCCTTGTTCCTTCTCTTGCCTGTGCCTTCTGGCCTCAGTGCTAACCTTCCCCTATTCTTCTACTTAACTATTCCTTCCTCCCCAACTCCTTCTAACTCCCCATAATGAAGGGTAAAATTGCTATATTGAAGAGTTTATTCACTATAAACATATGTTGGGTTGGTCCTCAATTTTTATTTAATTCACACAGTTAAAGATGATAGGATAATAACTACAATAAATTGTCATTTCTAAAACATACTTGATGCTCTTGTGTTGCTGACTGTATCACTAAGGCTAAGACGTTGTGATTGATTTAATCAGTTGTCCTTCTGGTATAATGAAAATAAGACAGCCTCAGAGCCATTAGAAACTCAAAACTTAAAGACCAGCTATATCTGGAAGACACCTCTAAGAAGCAGTCATTCCATATGGGTTCTAACTACAAGCAACAAAGACACATACAATAAGGAACTTCAAAGTATCAGCCCAGGAATTAAACCAAAAACAACCCAGGACAGTACCAAAAACAAAAATGAGAAGACATTTAAGCAAGGTACAAGCTCAGACTTCTGCCCAACAAAAGGGAAATTCTGGGGGAAACAAGGTGGAAAAGCCTGATAATCAACCACTTGGACCACCTAAAGTGATAACACAGGGAGTAGTAAAACAGATGAATGAAGCTCTAGAAAAATTTAAAACAGAAATAATCTCCCAGAAAACAACAGAGACAGTGAGGAGAGTGAAAGACATGATTAGAGGCTCTAGAACAGAAAGAGGTAAAAAAAATATATGAGCTCAGAAACATGTTGGAAGCCATGAATGCACAGCATAAGAAAGAAATGGAAACCATGAAACAGATTCAAACAGATATTCAGGAGATTCAAAACTCCATTGAGAGTTGGGGATTTGGTTCAGTGGTTCTGGTGCCTGCCTTGCAAGTACAAGGTCCTGAGTTTGATCCCTGGAACCAAAAAAAAAGAACTCCATTGAAAGTATGCACACCAGATTAAGGGAATGTGAAGATAGACTATCAGATACAGAAGACAGGATTGCAGATAATGAACATGAAAACAGAGATTTCTTAAAAATAGTAAGGGACCATGAGAAATCAATCCAGCAGCTACTAGATGATCCAAAAAATAATAACATAATACTAGAGGAGTCCATGAAAAAACAGGAGAAGGTACAATTGGCATAAAAAAATGTTCACAGAAGTAATAGTAGACAACTTCCCAGACAGAGGTAGAGAATTGGACATACAGATAAGTGAGGCATATACAACTCCAAATAGCCATGATCAAAAATATCTACACCTAGGCATATAACAGTCAAGATCCCAGAAACACAACAGAAACAAAATCCTACAAGCAGTTAGGGAAAAGAACAAAGCACCTACAAAGGAAATCCCATCAGAATCACAGCAGACTTCTAAACACAAACCCTCAACACAAGGAGAGCCTGGGATGAAGTATTTCAAGCTCTAAAAGAAAATAACTTCCTACCTAGACTGTTGTGTCCTGCAAAATTGTCTTTCAAACTTTACGGGAAATTAGTTACTTCCATGACAAAGAACACCTAAGAAATTTCATGAACACCAAACCAGCACTCCAAACAAATTCTAAACATTATCCTAGAAAAGACAATGAAGTTCACAACTCCATGAGGCCCAACAGAAGGAAGGTAAGAAACTAGTGGGAAAGGGGGGGAAATAAGAAAGAAAAGAGCCAACAACAATAAAACATCATGACAAGAATGAGTCAATGTCTATCAATTATAACCATCAATGTTAATGGCCTCAATTTACCAATCAAAAGAAATAGATTGGCATAATGGATAAAGAAGCAAAATCCAGCAATATGCTATATACAAGAAACACACCTAACTCAAAAAGAAATTCATAGACCCAAAGTAATACAATGGAAAACAGTTCTCCTCATGACAGGAACTCAGAAAAAAGCAGGGGTAGCAATCTTACTTACAGACAAAGTAGATTTCAAACCAAAATGAATTAAAAGCAACAAAGATGGTCACCACTTCCTTGTGAAGGGAACAATCCAAGGGGAAGAGATGACAATCATAAATATATATGCACCACCCACAATGCCCTCAACTACACAAAATGAGTATTAATGGACATGAAAAACCAAATAAGCACTAATACAATTGTAGGGCGGGACCTCAATATGCCACTAACACAAAGAGTCAGATCATCTAGACAAAAAATTAACAAAATTCTAGAATTGAACCAAGCTTTTGAACAAATTGACTTAATAAATGTTTACAGAGTATTCCACCACACAAAATCAGAATACAGAATATTCTTTTCAGCTGCACATGAGTCATTCTTCAAAATAGACTACATGCTAGCCTATAGGACATGTCTAAGTAAGTGTAAAACAACTGAAGTTACCCCCTGCATATTATCAGACCATAGTCCAATAAAATTGAAGATCAATAACATAAGAAATTCATAGCAGTGAATGCCCATATTAAAGAAAACAGAGAGAACTCAAATTAACAGCCTAATGCAGAACCTCAAGCTCCTAGAAAAAGAAGAGCATAACAAACCCAAATCTCACATGAGGGAGGAAATTATAAAGATCAGAGAAGAAATCAATGCAATGGAGACTAAGAGAACAATACAAGAAATTGATGAATCAAATAGTTGTTTCTTCAAAAGAATAAATAAAATCAATAAACCTTTAGTCAACCTTACCAAAAAAAAGGAAAGAAAAGGCTCAAATCCACCGAATTAAGAACAGAAAAGGCAAAGTCACAACAGGATCAGCAGAAATACAGAGGATCATTAATACCTACTGCAAGAACCAGTACTCTAATAAAATAGAAAACACAGAAGAAAAGGACAGATTCCTAGATACATATGAATTGCCAAAGTTAAATGAAGAAGATATAGAAATTCTAAACACCCCAATTACAATGATGAAATTGAAAATGTAATTAAAAATTTACCAACAAAGAAAATCCCAGGTCCTGATGGCTTCACTACTGAATGCTACAAGACATTTAAAGAAGAACTAACACCATTACTCTTTAAACTCATCAAGAAAACTGAAAGAGAAGCAATACTTCCAAAGTCATTCCTGGAAGCAAGTGTTACTTTGATTCCAAAACTAAGGAAAGACCCAACCAAAAAAGAGAATTACAGGCCACTCTCCCTAATGAACATAGATGCAAAAATCCTCAACAAGATCCTGGCAAACAGAATACAGAGGGTCATCAAGAAGATCATACACCCTGACCAAATTAGATTTATCCCAGCAATCCAAGGATGGTTCAACATGCATAAATCAATAAATGTAATACTCTATATTAAAAGAGCCAAGGACAAAAACCATATGATCATCTCAATAGATCCAGAAAAATCATTTGACAAATCCAACACCCATTCATGATAAAAACTCTATAGAAAATTGGAATAGAAGGTCTTTATCTCAACCTGATTAAGGCTATCTATGAAAAACCAACAGCCAACATCATTCTAAATGGTCAAAAACTGAAAACTTTCACACTAAAATCAAGAACAAGACACAGATAGACACTGTCACCACTCCTGTTCAATATAGTTCTGGAAACATTAGCCACAGAAATTAAAAAAGAGAAAGAAATAAAAGGAATAAAGACAGAAAAGGAAGAAGTTAAACTGTCATTATTTGATGATGATATGATATTTTACATAGAAGACCCAAAAGACACCAAAAGACTTATAGCCTTAATTGAAATACTCAGTAGAGTAGCTGAATACAAAATCAACACTCGAAAAACAGTACCCTTCCTATATACAAATAACAGACACACTGAGAGAGAAATTAGGGAAACAATTACTTTTACAATAGCATCCAAAAAAATGAAATATCTAGGAATCAATCTAACAAAGGAAGCAAAAGAATTTTATAAAGAAAACTACAACACTCTGAAAAGAGAGATCAAAGAGGATATTAAAAAATGGAAAAACATCCCTTGCTCCTAGGTAGGAAGAACCAATGTAGTGAAAATGGCCATACTTCCAAAACTACTATATAGATTGAACGCAATGCCGATTGAATTTCCAACAATACACTTCACAGAACTAGAGAAAACAATCCAAAAATTCATTAGGAACCAGAAGAGACCTAGAATAGCAAAAGCAACTCTAGGCAACAGAAACATGCCTGGAGGTATCACAATCCACAACTTGAAGCTATACTACAAAGCTACTGTGATAAAAACAGCATGGTATTGACAAAGAAACAAACCTGAGGACCAGTGGAACTGATTAGAAGATGCAGAAACAACTCCAGACACACTCAGCCACTTCATCTTTGACAAAGGAGCCAACCACCCTCATTGGAGGAAAGATAGCCTATTTAATAAATGGTGTTGCAAAAACTGGATTTCATCCTGTCAGAGATTAAAACTAGACCCATATCTATCACTGTGCACTAAACTAAGATCAAAGTGGATTAAAGATCTAAATATTAAGACAGAAACACTAAACTTGCTGGAAGATAAGTTAGGTAGAACTCTTGAAGACATTGGCAGAGGAAAAGAGTTTATGAACAAAACTTCAGTAGCATGGGAACTAGAACAAAGAATCAACAACTAGGATCTCATCTTATTAGAAAGCTTCTGCATGAGGCCCAGGATTTAGCTCAGTGGTTCCAGCACCTGCCTGGCAAGCACAAGGTCCTGAGTTCGATCTCTGGTACCAAAAAAAAGAAAAAGAAAAAAGCTTCTGCACTGCAAGAGAAACCACCAACAGAGCTAAGAGACAACCTACAATGTGAGAAAAAAATTTTAGCAGCTGCTTCTCAGACAAAGGTCTACTATCTAGAATATATACAGAATTGAAAAAAATCAGACCCCCCCAAATTCAGATGCACATCTGAAATGAACAGGCATTTCTCAGACAAACAAGTAAAAGCAGCAAAAACTATATGAAAAAATGTTCAATATCACTGATCATTTGAGAGATGCAGATGAAAACAACACTGAGATTCCACCTCACCCCAGAAAGAATGGCTGCTATCAAGAAATCAACCAATAACAAATGCTGGCGGTGGTATGGGGAGAAGTTGTTGGGAGTGCAGACTGGTGCAACCACTGTGAAAATCAATATGGAGATACCTCAAAGAACTAGGACTAGAGGTCCCATTTGACCCAGCTATTCCCCTGCTGGGTATCTTCCCAAAAGAATTAAAAGAATCATACTACAGAGATATATGTGCACCCATGTTTATTGCGGCACAGTTTGTAATAGCTAAAGCTTGGAAACAGCCCAAGTGCCCATCAACTGGAAACTGGATAAAGAAGATGTGACTTTTTTATAAAATGGAGTACTACTCAGCCCTAAAGAATGAGAAACTAGAGTCATTTATAGCTAAATGGATGCATATTGAGGCCATACCCTTAAGTGAAATAAATAGGACCCACATGTGTAAATACCAAGTAGTTTCTCTAGTGTAAGAAACTGAAAGTGTAAATAAGGATTAAAATGATTAAAATTAATTATTGATAATTTGAAATAGGAAGAAAAGATCCCAAGGGGTAGGGGTTAGTGGGAGGGGAAGGGGAAAGGAAAAAAGGGAAAGGAAAATTATGAGAAAAGGAAAAAATGGAAACAAAGTCTGTAAATAGGGAAGGGTGGAGGGGGTGAAGGGCGCACAGGGAATGGGGAAAAAATAAGAACCAAGCTACATCATGTACAGGTACAAGCACCCAATAATAAATTTAAACATATTGTATACCTAAAATGTACCAATAAAAGAATTTAAGGGAAAAAAAAGCTACTTCAAATTGCATGTTCATTTTTTGTTCTTTTATCAAAAGAGAAATTCTAGCTTCAATTCTACTGAAAGGGCACTAGAAAATAAAAAGATTCAAATAGTTCCATGCAAACATATTTTGCAAATGGAAGAACTTCCCAACTGGACCAGAAGTTCTGATTACTAGTACATTTTCACTGAAACAATGTTCAGTAAGTACAAATACAAGGCATTAAGGTTCAGGACCTAATATAGGCCTGAGAATCAAGTCCTATATTTAGTAACTAGTGATAAACTTGAAATACTAGAGAATATATTATAAGCCTAATTCTAGGTAGTCTTATGAAAATGTATCTCTGGGGATTTAGCTCTGGTTCCATTGCCTGCCTCACAAGCACAAGGTACCGAGTTCGATCCCTGGTAGCAAAAAAAAATTGAAAATGTATCTTTTAATTATTTTTTGAACCTATATTCACATTGGTTTTCAGGATATTTTAAGTTATATTTTTTCCTCTTTTTCAGAGCTGCTTCGTATTTGGGGGCTACCTTCTGTTGTTGAGGCTTAATTCATAAGAGGCTGCATTATTTTGATAAGGCTTCTTACAGCTATGGCTGATGTTTTGCTCTAGTCTTCCAAGAAAGGCCATTTTATTTTTAGTCACTTCTAAAGTCATGTGCTCACTAACTTTAGGGACTGTTTGCATGTGAGTGTGGATACAAATTAAAACCCAAGCTGACCTCGTCACATGGCACCCCATGAATGTTGACAATGGAAGGAATACCTTGTCTGTAGTATACTGTCACTTCTGGACTGAAAAGCTGGGGAAGAAACTTAATTTTCTTCTTTGCATAGATTAGAAAAACTTAAAAAGCTAAATGTGCTGAAGTCTTAACTGGCCTCAGTAGGTGAAGTGAGCTGATAGTGTTAATTCAGATTTAAGAAATTATCTGAATCTTGGTTTGTGTAGATTTACAATCTACATACATTATTAGTAAAACAGATCACTTTTACAGTTCCATGTGTGTACATAAGCTCCCCCACACCCTCCTACATCCATTAGTTACTGGATTTTGTAAACTGGCATTGTAACATTACAACAATGTTTTGTTGCACCAATTTTATAAACTTTACAGTGCAATACTTGTTACTTTTCTGAGGCAAACCAAAGGTATATTTCTCAAGATTTTTGCTGCCTTCTTTAGCAGCATTTGATGGATCTTTTATACATTTGTAATAGATAAAAATAAACCGGATTGCAAATCCTTTTTAAAATCTTAAACCATGTACCAACTTTTTGGTTGAAATTGTGTAGGATAAGTTAAATTGCATTCTCTTAACCAAAATGAGTGTATTTCTGTAAGCATAGTTATGTTGAAATAAAGTTGTGAAAAGCAAAAAAAAAAAAAAAAAAAAGCTACTTCAATGAGGATTAAAGTGACAACTTGTCTCCCCTTCTACAGCAAGGAACATTTCTTCTTTATTCACTTAAACTCTTGCTAAGTGTTCATCTGGGTGCCACGAAGATTCAAATAAAATATATGTTACCATTTCTGTCCTCCAAGAAGCAGAGATGTGAGACACACGATCCATGAGTACAAGTTAAAGGAATTAATGGCTAAATGCCAGAGGCTCACTTCCAGTACTAAATGCATAATCGTTATAGTCACATTGCTATGGATTAGATTTTTCCCCTCCCCCAAAAAGATATGTTGGAGTCAAAAGTCACATTACCTCAGAATGTAATCTTAACTGGAGACAGGCTCTTTACAGTGTAATCATGAAATTGAGATCATTAGAGCGGAACTTGACATAACATGATTGGTGTCCTTATAAAAATGGAAATCTAGATACAGAAACACACAAGCTTAGTGAGACGATAATATGGAAGGCACAAGAACATCATTTATAAAATGAGAGACACCTGAGACTATCAGAAGCTGGGAGAGAATCCCAGAGCAAATCCTCCTCAACCCTCAGAAGACACCATCCAACCAACATTTTGATCTCTGACTTCTGATCTCCGGAACTTTGAGGCAACTCTGCTACTCCACTCAATTCATGGTACTGAGTTACAGTAGCCCTAGTAAATTAATCTCTATTTGCTAGTGATTAAAATGAAATTGAAGTCATCCTTCCCACTTAATGCCCAAAAAAGCCTTGAAAATAGGAAGCTATGTTGACAAAACTCAATCATGTTTTTTCATTGGGTTCTCAACCAGAGGAAATATGCCACACAGGAGATAGCAATGTCAGGAAATATTTTTGGTTGCTATTGGCATCTGGTGGGTCCAGAGTTGAGAATACTGTTAAGTGGCCTAAAGTGCATAGCACAGCCCAAAAAGTCAAAAGAACTGGTTGATCAACTCTGTTTCTGATATCAGAACAAATATTTCTTTTGACCTACTATGTTATTGTTTTCATTCAACAAATTATGTCTTCTGTATTTCATGTGAACATAAAAGGACATTTCTTAAAATATTTATTCATTGAGTGTCATGAACAGCAAATAAAATGTGGAGCATCATATACACCACAAAAGATGGCTCTTCTGTAAATGCCATGCCCCCTCTGCCTGCTGTACCCAGCTTATTTAACAAACATGAGGTTCATTACTGTTTCTGCTCTGTGATCTGGTTAAAGTAATTTATCCCTGCTTCCATACCATACCTTTTGGATCACCTCTAGTAAATAAACAAATGTCTGAAGAGAGCAACTGCTTATAAGCTAATGTTGGAATTCCTGTTGTTGTAAACCTTTAGGCTGTGATTCAGGCTCAGACAAAAGAAATGGACAGACAGGATTCTGCCACATTCTGATCCTACAGGACTAAAGCCACGGAGTCTGCAGTTTCTACCCTGGTCTTTTATAGACTCCTCCTAGGACAGAACATCTGTCTTCCTAGTCCACAAAGGAACTAAAGCTTTTTATTTTCTATTTGAAATATATTTAAATCCCTTTGTTCAACTTTCAGAAAAGTAAAATACTTTTTTTCTTTAAAGAATATATAACATCTTAATAGGGTTTTTCTTTGACAAATACAATTCAGGTCTCAAATTGAAGTGGCTGATGAAAAGATGTCTTATCTTAAAATGCCTGGTGGCCTTTTCTCTGCATTAATTTTTGTATATTTGAACTGGATGGAGAGTTTTGCTTAAAAGGAAAAATGATCAGATTCTAAATGTCCCATAATCTGAGTGAAACGCATTGGCAACTCTGCTCCGTACATATTAGCATTTACTCATTTGTTTACCATTGAATTTCATAAGCTTGAGTAGGAGGAGTCATAGTTTGCCTAGGAGGAGTCTGTCCAAACAGCTCATGCTGCTGATGAAAGAGGATCCTTTTTTCCACATAAATATTTCAGAGCCACTCACCTGATTAACAATAATTCAACTTTAAATATTGAACTTCACAGTCTAATGGTTTGTTGAAAACAAAAGAAGTTGAGTACCTTTAAAAACATAATTAAAAAATAAGAAGAACCTATATAAGTCTAAAAGAACTCTGGTGTGAATTAACACCTTTCTACTCCATGTTACCTGTTTAACTATTATAGCACTGGAAGAATATTATTGTAAATTACATAAAAAGCTTAAAGCTTTCTTTCTTACAACTTCAAAGGCAGAATGCACAAATCTCTTTGTTGTATATATTTATAATATTTTTGCTGCAGCCTTAGTATCTTGCAAATAAAGGAAAAACAGAAATTTTAAAACCACCTGGAAAAAACTTCCATGTTCCTGTTTATTTATTTGTCAGCTTGTCTCTTGGGATCGTGAGCTCCTTGAAGTGTTCTGTCAAATACTAGATTAGCTTCCAAAAAATACGGTTGCCAATAGGAAAATAAATAAATCCTTTCTTCAGCACAGAGTCAGGAATAAACTAAAGGATGACAGAGATGTGTGCAGTGTGTAACTTTTCATATGAATGCTGTCAGTATAAATTAGGTGTGGTTAAGAATAGAGAAATAGCAGTAGCACCAGAAGGACAGAATTATGTGCAGGCTTAGAACTGGAAAGGGAATGAGAGACTGAAAAGACAATAGTGTGTAGTGTAAAGCTTAGAAATGGCAGCCTACCGTAAGGGAAAGAAATTTGCAAAGATTTTATTGTAGTAAATGACACAGAGCATGAAGGACCTGCAAAAAAACCCAAAAAAACAAAAAAAAGTAGAGTTGCAAAGAGAGAAAGAAAAGCCAATCTGAAATAAAATGGACAGGACAAGGGAGTCGTGAATGTTGTCAGGTTTACAGCCAAGGAAGCAAAGCCTTGTTAGAGGAACTGAATAGAGACTGAATGCACCTCCACAGGAGTCTGGAGCCCTCTGTGACAGAGAAGACAACAATTACAGATAAAGCTAGGCAGGCCACAAAAGCAACTTTCAAACACTTGTGTGGCCAACAGGGTTTATTCCATTTATAACAGTAGGTGGAAAACAGTAGGTAAATTCCCCAATGAGATGATATCAACAACAAGGCACTGGGGATGGACTATATTTCCAGCCTTATGATCTATGATTTAAAACTAAACTGATACCTCTATACTCAGTTCTAATTTATTCTTATATTTAAGTGATGTCAGTAGTCAATTGGATTGATGTCAAATCATCCCTATTAAATGAAGCTATCATCTAAAATCTTTAATAAGGTTAACATCTAAAATGTAACTATTTGAGTGGAGCATTTTCATATCAGAGATGCTAAATAACCGTGGTACTTTGATTTTGTTTATACTCTTACCTAACTACTAAAACAACAGGTGATAATATAACCAAGTAGATGGTTATATGAAAAAAATTCTTTCCTTTTTTTCACTTAATTACTCCCATCTGTGGAAGGTGATGAGTTCAAGGGGTGGGGCTGATTTGCTTATTCCTGTTTCACCCTGCTCCAGATTTCCCTTATCTTGTCGATTAGAGTCAAGAATCAGTCTGTGGTAGCTGACAATGTGCATATTATTTCTGGCACAGTACTAAGAACAACATGGAAAAGTTCCATCTGGGTTCTTCATGGCTAGTAGAAGCACTCTCAGGCAAATATTTTACACACCTTCAGGACTGGTTTTACAGCAGATATTCATTCATTCATCTCATATTTACTGAGTTAAACCCTATGATGTAGCAAATACTGAGCAGTTTTTTTCTGCCTATCTGGGATCTAGACTCAAAAGCTAAAGTCAGTCCTATAAATTTTTTAAGGTACATATAAGCATAATCTAAATGCTCTGAGCATTTAGAGGAAAGAGTAATTGCTTCTAAATGAAAACCCATGAAGACAGGCTGGAAGGAGAGATGGAATTGGCTGGAAGTGACTTGAAAAGCAGAAATGGGAAGGAAATTAATGTCTGCAAGTTATATGTAGAAAGAATGGACTATTCAGAAGTGCAGAATTTGTATGTAAGCAGAACTGTGTATGCATGAGCCATTCAAGATTTCCTGGAAAGCAGCATACATGTAAGAATAGAAGGAACGATGCAGTCATGGGGCAGGAGCTATGAATGAAAGGAGACAGCCTTCCCTGACAGAGTGTGAGTTACATTAACAAGCAATGAAGAGCTAGTGAGAGTTCTTGAGCAAAGCATTGACTTGAATAAATTTTTAACAGTGGTTTCAATGGAAAGGCAAGGTACATGCTATAAACACAAAATTCAATTAGTGGAACAGTGTAACAATCCAGGTAAAATGTTTGATTGGAAAAAACACAAACAGTTAAAAAGTTGATGATGGCAAGATCATTACTCTTTGTACCCAGGGATTACATTACTTTATATAAAGATACAATATGTTATATAAAGATACATCACATTATATAAAGATACAATACGGTTTGGTAATAAGCAGTCAGAGATTTAGGAGGTGCATCAGGAACACACAGAGAACAATGAAATCCAAAGGCGATTGATGCCAACCACTACAGTGTCATTAATAAGGACCAAGTCTGAAAAACGGCCCACAGACTTTCAAGAAAATAACTAGTGACAATAAAAAAGGGGGAAGGATTAATCATTGGGTAGAAGAAAGAGGAGAGGCATAAAAAAAATCTATTTCAAGAAATTTGAAAGGAAAAGGGAAAAAGGACTCCTTGTTTTTAAAAAGGTAAATAGTAAATATATATTTAACATCGACTTGAGACATAGTTAAGTGAAGGAAGAAAACCTACTGGCCAGGGACAATAAAGGTTCTAGCAAGAGAGCAATTACCAGATAAAATCCAGTAATGAACATATGTTAAGCACTGTTACAAATTGCAAAACTGTGCTAAACAATGGATATATGCAGGTGAAAATAAACAGTTTCTACCCCCACAGAATTTATAATCACAGGAAGAACCAGATAGGACAAACAAATAATTATAATGCAATAATTACTTTAATTAAGGCATTTGCCAATTGTAATAAGAGCGGAGGAGAAACCAGAGTGCTTTAGGGATTTATAGTAGATGCCAGGGGTCCATTTTCTCTTTTCTCTGTTAATTGAGTTCTTATGTTGCTTTAGCAGAATCACACTGATTCCATCAAGTCCATATGGTTTGGTGCATTAACCATGCTCTCCAGCTCCAGAATAGGCATCTGACACCGGGCCAGCCAATCTGAGTAACACACCTTTATCAGTGAATCTGGGAATGGGGGTGAAACATATGTGAGGCCAATCAAAATTCTCCCCAGAACTTTTATTAGAATGAAAACAGAGAAAAAGAAACTGTGAAGTTAGTTGTGAGAACAATCATTTGTCATGGTGAAGTCTCCAAGACTAAAGTCGCCAAGATAGGAAGGATATAATATAGATGCTAATGTTTTTGATAAATACATCATTGTCCAAGTCTTTAGAAGGGAAAGTACAAGGTTATCTAGTTGGAATACTTGAGTCTGGAGGAGGGCTGGTTTAGAACAAGAAGCAAACATAATGTCCTAGAAACAGCAATAAACAGCTAAGGAAAGGTCAACTCCCACTTGTTGAGCCATCATATACCAAAATGGAGCAGGAGCATCCTCCATTAATGAGTGCGTCATTAGAAGCCGGGGTAGGCAGTAGTTAAGTCAAAGACCTAGACAGAGTGCTGTGCAAATCAGGGAAAGAAGTCAGGGAACATGGATTCCC
The DNA here is from genome assembly GCF_053883595.1 of Heterocephalus glaber. Classification (NCBI taxonomy): domain Eukaryota; kingdom Metazoa; phylum Chordata; class Mammalia; order Rodentia; family Bathyergidae; genus Heterocephalus; species Heterocephalus glaber. The sequence continues at coordinate 773,929 of NW_028258308.1, read as the reverse complement.
AAGGGCATAGGGAAAATTGTTTGGTGGGAGAATAACAGAAGAAGATGTATTTAGGGTCAGAATTACACATCAGTGTTTAAATCTGATTACAGAACAACACTGGCAACTAGAGAGGTCTGAATTTGGAACAGAGACAAGAAATGACAACATGAAATATCCAAGTCAAACATAAGCAAATGCTGTTATGATTAAGGGTAATGTGGAAGAATTAATAGTAGGAGCAGAAGAGAGCCACCATTTCCTCTAAGGCAGGAATAGATTGTGTACACAAAATCCTTTATACAAAAAGACATTCTGAGTCACTGAAGAGAGTCTGAAGACAAGTGGGGCCTGAGTGAGTTAACCTTCTATGTGACTTTAATCAGTCCTATTCCCTTTTGATGGCTCCCTCAGCACTTGGTATCTCCTCCTTCCTTACAAACAAAACGCTGATTTTTATGCATATTTTCAGCCTCCAAGGAAGGTAATCCTATCCCCAAACCACAGATTAATCCTGCTAGTGGCAATTAATTGTGGCTATCCCATTATCTTGCCAATGGCTAAATTAGCAGTAGGCATGCAACCCAGTGAGATCTCAGGAGGGTACAAAGACCTAAGAGGTACTTTTTGTTTCTTAAACTAAGAAACAAGAAGGTAACATTAACTCTCTTCATGTTCACCCTTGTTCTGTCAGGGCACACAGCCTGGAACAAGGACATCTTATGACCTTGAGAGAGGCTATGGTAAATGGGTGGCTAGAGCACAAGGGTCCATTCCAGACTGGACTTGGAGGGATGCTTATCATCCCAACATCCTAGAGTTGCACAGATACTGCAGTGACCATTGGGTTACCTCCTCCTGGACGATCAATGTACTGGCTTTTGTATAGCCAAAATCAACATTTAATGTTTTTGCTTGCCCAGCCCCCATTCCTCCTTCTTAATAAACAGTCCCAGGTGCTTCTTTAATTATCCCTGCATCCCCTCCACCTGTCCTACCTCAGTCCCTGTGTTCAGCTGTGATCACATACAGGGAGAGTACAGCTGAGAGACTGAAGATGATGTATCATTTATACGCTTGGATTAAACTACACCTAAAACCAGAAATCTCTCCTTAATATCTAAGGCAATAAATTGCCTTTTAAATTTTCTCTCACTTGCCAACAACAGATTTTCAACCAGTATGAAATGGGAAGGGGAAAAGGGAGGGGGGAGAGGAAGGGAAGGACAGGATAAGAAAAAAAAGACCGAATAAAGGAAAAAAATGGAGACAAAGCTTTTGTAAATGAGGGGAAAAGGCTAGAAGGAAGGGGAGGGGAATACAGAAAAAAGAAGAATCAAGATATAGTACATACAGGTACAAATTCCCTATGATGAATGTGATCATTATGTATAAAGTATGCCAGTACAATTCATTAAAAAAAGATATGTTATGTACTTCATTCCAGAGTTTTTTACCATGATCACCTTTTTCATATTACACTTTTTAAAAAATAGATTTTGGTTTTATTTTTAGAGGTTTTTTATTAGTGCATGTTTGCAGTACATAATGGGGAATTGGTACATGTATGCAATACAATTTAATTCTTCTTTTTAACATGTTATATAGTTAGAATTCCTATTAGCATAGCTTCAGTTGCCAGTTAAAAGATCAATTCAGTAACAAAAGTTGGAAAATAAATAATTGCAGTTTTGATTGATCCACTGGATCAACAGTGTCTGTCATTAAGCATGCATGTTTTTTCTAGTTTGCCATTCAGCCATAACCAGTTAACTGTATCCTTAGGCTAGCCTCTCTGCAGGTCAGAACATACCCTTGATTCAGGCATACCATTCTATCAGAACAAGGTTGAACAGAAGAAGTAATGTTATTTCCTCATTGGACAGGAAGTATATCACAGGAGGTACTTCAGGAAGAACAGAGATAAGAACTATGCTTTCCCTATTATAGTTTTGTTCAGACCAGAAATAGAGGCTGATGCTTGGGACAGACATCTAGACTTTACATGTAGAGTTGGGGTCATTGGTGGACAAGTGGTCATAGCGGCCTCAGGAGTCAGAAGCTCAGGGAGAGCTTGTAGAGTGAGAAAATGAGAAGGCCAATATGGAGTACACTAATAGAAACTCAGGAGCCATCAATCAGTAAAAGGGACAGCCAGGCAGAGGACAAATAAAAGAAGACTGGGCAAGTAGGGAAGAAAGAATTTTCATGATTACTGTCATTTCTGATATGCTGATAAATGACAGGGATCTGGGGAGCAAGTTAGAAAATGTTATGATCCTGGTTTTGGAACGTTTACATGTATGTAATTATAAATAATAGTTACTCCAATATAATACTATATACAAGGCACAAGCTAATACTTATCTTATTCAATCTTCACTGAAATCCTATGATTATTGTTATGTTTTGGTTGCTAAGGAAACTGAGGCACACAGAGGTTCAGCAATACTCCCAACGTCACACACTAGTGCCACACAAGCTGGCTCCAAAGTCTTAACCTTCATACTGTAACCTCTTTCCTTCTCCATTAAAGAACTTTCCATACTAAGAAGAATTTGTAGTTGTACATATTTTCCTCCCTGACTGCACATTCACAATACCTAACACAGGGCACAGCAGAAATTTGTGAGTTCTCCATGTAACTAAAACCATGAAACAAAAGGGAGATTCTTATAAAAGAACAGAAGCAATAACCTCTTTTGAATACATGACTAAATGTTCCAAGCAGAAGGTGTTCTTGTGAAAAAAAAAGAAGAGAAAGAAAGAAGAAAGGAAAGGAGGAGAGAAGAGAAGGAAGGATGGAGGAAGGGAGAGAGGAATGATGGAAGCAAAGGAAGGGAAGGAAGCAGGGAAGAGGAGAAAAATGATAACTCAAAACAAATAGCTGCAGTAAATGTACATTTTTCTAGTCCCAGTGTGTCTGAAGCTATCATTTTTCACTGTCTTTAGCCATAATTTTGTGCCCTTTATAGCACAGGCTCTGTGATTCAGAAGCCCTGAGATTTTTTTTCTTGGCACTGCATTTAATTCATTTTAGAATATTATGAAATCCATGTGTTCTCTCTATCCCTCTCTCTGTTTTACACCAAATAGGGCATCAAATGCTGATCCATGACTAAAACACTTAGAGGTCCTTGGGGTAAAAACATTATCTAACCACAAAGGAATATTTGATTGCTATACTTGTAGGCTATTGTTAAAGGAACATTCAAAAAATTAAGGCCATAAAATTGCTATGTGGAAAAGGAGCAGTGTATTTGTATGAACATTTTTTCAGTCACTAAAAGATTCTAGATAAGCTAAAAATCCCTCAATCTCCAGGTAAAAGTTTTCATTAATGAAGATGTTCTTCGGTAATAAATTAAAAAATGCTAACAGTATGATTTTCACATAGTTTTTCAATGATCTAAAAACTTTGACCCTTATTTCCATGGTTTTACAAGATGGCCCATGGTAGGAACAATATCTGACTTTTACTTGACTTTCAGCAGCACATGAGACTATATTTGCTACTTCCTTGTTAAGATTTTATTCATTTAATGCCTTACAAACCACACTTGCCTCTTTTTACCCTTAGTTCACTGGCAATTCCTTCTCATTCTGCATTACTGGTTGTTCCTGTTCTCCCTAACCTGTTAACAATGTTGCACTCTGGAGTTGAGTCCTCAGACCATTTCTCTGCTTCTATACTTATTCCTTGACATCCATATATCATCTGTATGCTAATAAATCCCAAATTTATAACCCTAGCTTGGACATCTCTCCTAAACTCCAGATTCATGCCTCCTAATACCTACTCTATACCCTCACTTAAGTGTCTAATGGGCATTTAAAACTAATGTGTCCAAATTCGAGTTCTTGGTCTTCTTTCTCAGCCCTTCTCTTCCTAAAGACTTCCCCATTTCAATACACCCTCCCAAGGTCTGGGTGGAAATCTCCCATTCTATTACTATAAACACTCAATCTTTCAGCATGCCATAATGCTACCACCGTGGTACAAACAAGGCTTCCTATTGCCCTACAGACTATCATCTTTGTATACATCTTTGCAACAGTCTCCTAACTCATCTCCCTGCCCTTATATTTATTCTCAAAGTTACCTTCTTATAAGTTGTCCTAACAAAACTCTCTGACAGTATCCTATTTCAGTGACAGAAAAAACCAAAATCCTTAGAATGACCTGCAAGCCCTTAGATCTGGCACCCTCTCCAGTGCTCACCCTGCAGTGTCCCTCATCTACCTGTTCACTCCATCACAATATGTGACTCCTACTGCTCCTGAAACACACTAGGCAAGTTCCCACAGTGAGAATTTTGAACTCACAGTTCCTCTTCCTGCATCACACTGCCCCCCACTATTCACATAGCTCACTTTATCTTCAGGAAAGCTCTTAAATGCCACTGCTTTAAAACCATAAAGTCTTTACCCCAGCAATACTTTCTGTTCCTCCTTTCTGCTATTTCTCTCCATAGCACTTAATCAACTTTGGTCATTTCTAAATGAACTTCCCTAAATTTCTTTAGCTCTCGTGTGTGTGTGTGTGTGTGTGTGTGTGTGTGTGTGTGTGTGTGTACCCAGTTCCCCAATTTAAATGCAGAGGACAGTGAGTCTTTCATAACTCCCTAGTTAATGGCATAGATTTAAAATATGAGATTCTAAGCAGTGCTTTATTAATAATAATTGCTACCACTATTTTGCAGATGAGAATGTCTCACAGAAACTTTAAGTAATAAAGATGTCTGAGCCAGAGTGTAAATCTAGAACTTTCTGACCCCAAAACTTATACATATAATCACATTCCTGGGATGCACTGTCCTAAAGCCACAAGTTGATGATAAAGCTTCCATAGAAAGGCACTTTCTTTTGCAATGCACTAATTGCTTAAAAGTTTCTTTACTTTTTAACACAGACTCCTTTAATACATTCCATGATCTATCCATAATATGTAAGTTCTATAATTATAACCTGAAGAGTCTATCCATTCTAGAGATTGGAAAAATGGTAAGTACTGTAATATGGAGAAGAATAGCGCAGGGAAGAGGAACAGAAAGTATCGGTGGAGGAAAGACTATAATTTTAAAGAAAATTTCTGAAGGAGATAAAAGACTGATTATTGTATTGGTTTATACCTTCAATACCACAAATATTTATTTACCTTAACACCCACCTTTCTTCTATTTACTTTTTAAACAGAATTGCCTTGTAATAATTTGGGTTGAAAGATACAGTCTTCTATCAACCAAGGTCAAATCATAGACATGAACTTGTACTCTGTGAAAATGAACTGTGATTCACACTTCCATAAATTTCTTCAGTCTTTATTTGGAAAATAGTTAAAGATACCTAACAATGTGTCCCAAAAAATATTGCCACTCCCAAGCTCCCTTTACCCACCACCAAACTGATGACATTGATTTCTGCTTCTCGGCGGGGTGGCAAAGATGGAGATCTTGCTGACACCTCGGCTGAGATACTGCAAACCACCATGGGGAAGCCCAGGGCCAGCTCTGTCCCTTCTGGTTAGATCCTTCCCTTCCTGCTTTGCACTTGACAACCACTTCTCAGCACTGGCTAGCACTGATCTACTCCTAAAATGTAATTGTGCAAACGCCTTCCATTTTCTGGAAAAAGAAATTTTTTGAAATAATGGGGATTCCTATGGTCTGGAATAAATAGCAATCATTTTGTAGGTACTGCATTCCCCATCCTAGCAAATGCACATGTGCTGAGCTTTGAGAGAAGAAAACACTGCTTAAATGCTCTGCTCTATCATTTAGAGAAGTCTGAAAGCTTGCAATTTCTCCTTTTCTTTGATTTTAGCATTGAACTTTTTCTCTGTTTATGTTAAAGATAAATATTTATAAGGGAAGCAAAATGTTGTGAATAACACTTTATCACTAGTTTATCAGAGGTGTTCAGGGGCCAAAAGGTAGAGAGGCTACATTAGACACAGTGAGTGAAAATGGTTTATGTTTGAAAGGGATAGAAATGCCAGCCCAGAAATGGGAAATAAGAAATGTAAAATACAAATCTGACCTTCCTCCAACACCCCCATCTCTGGTTAAGTGGAAGTAGGTAGGAGGGGGAGAAGACAAAAAGAAGGGAGAGAAGAAAGGATAGAGGGAGGTAAAAAGTTCAATATGGCTTAAAGTAAGTCCAGCCTAATCATTTTAATGAACTCTTCAGTAGTTCTGATTGCCTCTTGAGAAAACACACAGAAAGACTCTCAAGTTGCTGGTGTCTGAGGGATTGGAGTATTTCTGACATGGGAATCAGTATCTTTTGACTTCTCTGGTCTCTTCACTAGTATTGCTGGACAACGTGTTGGTCTCCAGTCACAGCAGTTATGACATCCACTGTTTTTGTGTGGTGTTTTGTTGTTTTGTTTTCCTGAATTGCTCCTGGAGGGAACTCCTATGCAAAGACAAACACCAGCCTCCACTGAGTCATTAAGACTCTCTAAAGGTCTTCTGGGCCTCACATTCCAGTCAGACCTTAGAACTACCTCATCCTGGTAGAGCACCCCCCATACCCTAGGAAAGCTGTGCATCCAGCCTTCTGCTACTTCTCCTGCATCTCCAGAACTCAGGAACCAAGCTGAAGAGTCACAAGGGGCAGCCTCTCTTCCAGATTCCTAATGTAAGATGACTACAGCAGCTCCTTTTCCTTAGCACCTCTCATGTGTGCTGAATGTGGGGAGGACACTCAAGACACACAAACTTGAAAACTGTACCTTCTCCCTTTCCTCCCCTCCTCCTCCTCCTCACCACATTGGTAGCCTAGAGGCAATGGACTCTCTACTCCGATTCTCTTCTACTTGAACCCAACCTCCTAGCCTCAGCAGTATTTTATCTGAATAGTTGGAGAGTTCTTGTCAAGCAATTCAATGGAGTGTTGGTGCTCTAAGACAGAAAAATAAAGAAATTCAAAAAACCTTCTCAAGAAAATAATCTGAGTAGAAAGGAAATGGTCTTACTATATAAAGGTATTTTGCATGTCCCAAACTTAATGATTTTACATTCTTTCTATTTGCATTCTTGCCATAATAAATCTTAATTTCCCTTAGAGGGATAGATATCTGGAAAGAATTAGGGAAAATTCATGTACTCAGAATACAGTCAGCAAGCACATTAGTAATTTTTCAAAATTATTTCAAATGTAAATAGAATTTCAGAAATAAAGCAAAAGAAATTAAATATACCTTACAAATCTCTTAACTAATATATGTTTTGAGGAAAAAGAAAATTATATAATATTTCCATAGAAAAGCAATTAATCAAGATTTTCTTCTTGAATTTTCCAAGAATTTTTAAATTTCAAGACTGAACGTGACTTTCATGTCCCATATTCAGCTTTTCTTTTTTTTTTCTGACAATACTTTGAATCTAAAATTCCTTTTTAAGTTTTTCCTGGCCCTTTCTTACTCACCATGCCCATTTATAAATTATTGTTCCTTTCCTAAGAACAACTCTGCCCACTCCACCTCAGCTACCTAGGACCTGAGAAGTAGGCATTAGGTATCAGTTTCTATCTCAAGCTCACCCGTTCTCAGGATTCAGCTTCTACAAATCTGATGACCGTTTGCCCAGAGGTCTAGCGGAAGGTTTGCATGCTTTGTGCTTCTCCACAAGCACAGGGCATAGCAGTGCCTTGAATTCTAGAAACTTAATCTGGTATATCAAGGGAATTAACTCAAACAGCTTTGTGGAGGTCACACAAGCCAGATCACTCTCTGTGAAACATTGGGAAAGATTTCAACCATCTGAAACTCTGTTTGCCTAACTCCTATCAGTTCTTCTTTCTTGCTGAAATTGTCTAAGGATTCACAAGCACTTGGCTGTAAGGAGAAAAAAATCCTACATAAATATCCATGTTGTTTTTTCTATTTCCTTCTTCCAAGTACATTGGAAAGGACAGGATTTCACACAGGAAACACTTAATGATAATATTTGGAGGAAACCTGCTGACTTTGTGAGACACAGTTGGCCAAAATTCAGATCAGAAATACCCGGGGAAGTAAAAAGCTCCTAGAATTACCAAGATGAGGTTGCTGAAAGTAAAGGACAAGGCTTACAGTGGAAAAAGAGAAATATTAGCAAGGCTGAAACCGACCAGAAGTGCAGAGCTCAGGTGTGCCAAAATGTAACTAACGTGTAAATTTGCAATGAATGAAAGGAATAAGGACTCTCGGATTTAATGATAATGACAAAAAGGAGACAGGAGAAGAAAAAGAAAGCAGGAAGCAAAGAGAGAAGAAATAGATGAAGATGATGGCAAGAAAAAAATAATAACTATCCCAAAAGGAATTCAGCAAAATAAGATCCACACTCTGTGTTTGTGAAAATAATTCTCTGAAGTGCCAATGGCAAGAACTCTAGATGGAAATGCATACAAAAGGCCTTTTGAGAGTGTTCTTGTAGGAGTCATTAACAATACTGATAATTATAAAGTGCTGAGCCCATCAAGTAAAATCATCAATTCTCTTGTTTGTAAGGGAATGAGTACTACAGAGAATGCTTATTTATGTATTCCTAATGGGATTTAAAGAGAAGTGTATTTTTTTCATATTAAACTTATAGGAGAACAAGTACCAGTTGGCTAGTATTAAAACATGTGGAACAACATGTTAGATGCTTAAACTATTACTCTTTTAAAGCCAGGAGATATCACAAATATTCAGACAGGTTACAAAATAAAAGCCAAATGACAACCCAGTGTCATTTCTAGTTAGGTAGAGAGATGAAATTTTCATATGTAAGTGTTGTGAGTTGTTACAGAGGGCAGAGAGAGGAAAGCCTATTACCCTCTTGGCCTCATCTGAAAATGTGCCAAGTGCTCTGCTCAAGACAGGGAATAGGAAGGCAACCCCTCATGGAGCCATGAGCCCTAGGAGAGGAAAACATGAAGTAAGCACTGACAATGAACTGAGATTGAAAAAGAAATATACAGTGTGCAATGAGACCAAATAGCTGAGGTATCTATTCTGGAGGTTCTGAGGGGTAATTGTGCAGGAATGGGCAGCTTCAAGGTAAAAAGGGACATGTGACATAGAAATGCAATGTAAAAAGACTAAAACTTTCCAGGCTAAGAAAGAGAGGAGAGAATCAGTCATTGGATTTAAAATCCCCCTATCTGAACCCAGCAGACCAGGGATCCAACATTTTAAACTGGCATGAAGCCCAGGCTTGCAGTTGACAGGTGTGAGTCCAGAAGGGCAAAAGGAAGGCCTGCTCTGTGTGAGATTTCACATGCTTCCCTCCTAAAACCCTTTCCCTGATGCAGATTTCAGATGTGCAGTCAGTGCCTCCACTAAATCCTTGCCAGGAGAATTAATTATACTAGTAACTCCTGGTCACATAGCCAGGATGTGACCTCAGAAACTTCTGGAAATCAAAAACCTTCTCTAAAGCTCTCCCTGAAATACCAAAGAGTTTTTTTAATTAATTTTATTGGTACATTTTAGGTATACAATATAATGACATTCATCATTGGAAATTGGCACCTTTACATAATCTCTATTGCTCCTTACTTTTTCCCAATTCCCCTGCCCTCCCTTCAACTCTTCCAACCCTCCCTATTTACAGAGACTTTGGTTCCAATTTTTATTTTCTCAAGTTAATACTATTCCCTTTTTTCCTTTCCCCTACCCCTCCTACTTCCCCTTTCCTTTTGTCCCTTTTCTTCCTATTTCACATTATCCATTATGCATTTTAGCCCTCATTTACACTTTCAGGTTCTTACACCAGAGAAACAATTCGGTATTTATATATGTGTGTCCTATTTATTTCACTTAAGAGTATCGCCTAAATGTGCATCCACTTAGCTATAAATGTCTCTAATTTTTCACTTTTTATGGCTGAGTAGTACTTCACTTATTAAAAAAATGTTCATGTATAATAGGTAATGTGAAATAGGAAGAAAAGGGGCAAAGGGGAAGGAAGTGGGAGGGCTAGAGAAAAGGATAGAAGGGAATGGGATTAATATGAGAAAATGGAAAAATAGGAACAAAATCTTTGTAAATAGGGAGCGATGGAGGGGTCGAAGGGAGAGCTGGGCAAGGGTGAAAAATAAGAACCAAGAGAGATTATGTAAAGGTGCAAATTTCCAATGATGAATGTCATTATATTGTATACCTAAAATGTACCAATGATTAGAATGAATAATCGATAATGCAAAATAGGAAGAAAATGTCCAAAGGGGTAGGGATAGTGGGAGGGGCAGGGAAAAAGAAAGAAGGGAAAGGAAAAATGATGAGAAATGGAAAAAATGGAAATAAAGTCTTTGTATATAGGGAAGGGTGGAGGGGGTGAAGGGAGGGCTAGGAATGGGGAAAAAAAAAGAACCAAGACAGATCATGTAAAGGTACAAGTTCCCAATGAGTAATGTAATTGTTTTCTATACCTAAAAGGTACCAATAAAAGAATTTTAAAAAAACATTTTCTTTATCCAGTCTCCAGTTGATGGGCAATTGGGCTGAATCCAAGTTTTAGCTATTACAAACTGTACTGCTATAAACATGGGTGCACATATATCGCTGTAGAATGATTCTTTTAATTATTTGGGGAAGATACCCAGCAGGGGACTAGCTGGATCAAATGGGACTTCGAGTCCTAGTTATATGAGGTATCTCCATAATGATTTCCATAGTGGTTGCACCAGTCTACACTGCCACCAGCAGTGGAGCAGGGTTCCTCTTTCCCCACAGCCCAGCCAACAGTTGTTATTGATTGATTTCAAGATAGCAGCCATTCTTTCTGAGTGAGGTGAAATGTCAGCATTGTTTTCATTTGCAACTCTCAAATAACCAGTGATGTTGAACATTTTTTCATATGCTTATTTGCTTTTTATACTTCTTTGGGTGAGAAATGTCTGTTCATTTCAGATGCCCATTTTTGGATTGGGTCTTTAAATTTGGGAGGTCTGATTTAAGTGCTTTATAGATTCTAGGTAATAGACCTTTGTCTGTGATAGAGCAGGTGAAAATTTTATCCCACATTGTGGGTTGCCTCTTCACACTGTTGGTGGTTTCTCTTGCTGTGCAGAAGCTTTTTAATAAGAAGAGATCCCACTTGTTGATTGTTTGTGCTAGTTCTCAGGCAATTGAGGTTTTGTTCATAAAATCTTTTCCTACAACATCTTCAAGACTTCTACCTAACTTCTGTTCCAGCCATTTCAATGTTTCTATTTTAATATTTAGATCTTTAATCCATTTTGATTTTAGTTTAGTGCATGGTGAGAGATATAGTTCTAGTTTTAATCTTTGGGAAGTTGAAACCCAATTTTTCCAGCACTGTTTATTAAAGGGGCTGTTTCCTCCAGTGAGGGTGTTTGGCTCCTTTGCTGAAGATGAGGTGGCTGAGTGCGTCTGGACTTGTTTCTGCATCTTCTAATTGGTTTCACTGTTCCTCAGGTCTGTTTCTTTGCCAGTACCATGCTGTTTTGATCACAGCAGCTTTGTAGTATAGTTTCAAGTTGGGGGTTGTGATACCCCCTGCCATGTCTCTATTGCGTAGAAATGCTTTTGCTATTCTAGGTCTCTTCTTGTTCCAAATGAATTTTTGGATTGTTTTCTCAAGGGCCATGAAATATTCTGCTATGATTTCAATTGGGATTACATTGAATCTATATAGCACTTTTGGAAGTATGGCCATTTTCACTATGTTGATTCTTCCTACCCAGGAAAAAGGAATGTCCATTTTCTGATACCCACTTTAATTTCTCTTTTCAGAGTGCTATACTTTTCAGAGAAGAGGTCTTTGATTTCTTCTGTTAGGTTGATTTCTAAGTATTTCAGTTTTTTTGGATGCTATTGTGAAAGGAATTGTTTGTCCTATTTCTCTCTCAGTGAGTCTGTTGTTCATGTAGGGGAAAGCTATTGATTTTTGTGTGTTGACCTTGTAAGAAGCTACTTGACTGAATTTGGTTATTAAGTCCAGAAGACTTTTGGTGGAGTTCTTGGGGTCTTCTATATAGAGTATAATGTCATCTTCAAAGAGTGACAATTGGATTTCCTCATTTCCTATCTTTATTCCTTTTATTTCTTTCTCTTGTCTAATTGCTGTGGCTAATGTTTCCAAGACTATATTGAACAAGAGGAGTGATAGTGGACATCTTTGTCTTGTTCCTGATTTTAGTGTGAAGGATTTCATTTTTTGATAATTTAGTATGATATTAGCTGTTGGTTTTTCATAGATGGCTTTTATCAGATTGTGGTAGAGTCTGTGTATTCCAATTCTTTGAAGGGTTTTTATCATAAATGCATGTTGGACTTTGTCGAATGCTGTTTCTGCATCTATAGAGATGATCATATTGTTTTTGTCCTTGGCTCTATTGATATAGTGTATTACATTGATTGATTTGCATATGTTGAACCATCCCTGTATCCATGCGATGAATCCCACTTGATCAGGATGTATGATCTTCTTGACAATCTTCTGCATTCTATTTGCCAGTATCTTATTAAGGATTTTTGCATTTATGTTCATTAGTGAAATTGGCCTATAGTTCTCTTTTGTGTTTGGGTCTTTCTTAGCTTTGGAGATCAAGGTGATGCTTGTTTTCAGGAATGAATTTGGGAATATTGCTTCACTTTCAATTTCATTGAAGAGTTTAAACAGTAGTGGCAGCAGTTCCTCTAAAAATGTCTTGTGGAATTCAGCAGTGAAGCCATCAGGACCCAGGCTTTTCTTCATTGATAAGTTTTTAATTATGTTTTCAATTTTGTTGATTGATATTGGGTTGTTCAGAATTTTTAGGTCTTCTTCATTCAACTTTGGTAATTCATACATATCTAGGAATCTGTCCATTTCTTCTGTGTTTTCCATCTTATTGGCATATAGGTTCTCAAAGTATGTATTGATGATCCTCTGGATTCCTGCTGGGACCATTGTAGTTTCATCTTTTTCATTCCTAATTCCATGGATTTGGGCCTTTTCTTTACTTTTTCTGATGAGGTTGGCTAAGGGTTTGTCAATTTTGTTTGTTCTTTCAAAGAACCAACTCTTGGCTTCATTGATTTTTTGTATTGTTGTTTTAGTCTCCACTGCAATGATTTCTGCTCTGATCTTTAATTTCTTCCCTTGTATGAGCTTTGGGTTTCTCCTACTCTTCTTTTTCTAGAAACTTGAGGTTCAGTATCCAGTTGTGTAACTGGGCTTGCTCTGTTTTCCTAACATGAGTATTCACTGCTATGAATTTCCCTCTTAAGACTGTTTTCATTATGTCCCATAGATTCTGATATGTTGTTTTGTCATTGTCATTTAATTGTAGGAACTGTCTGATTTCTTCTTTAATTTCCTCTGTGACCCATTGGTTATTCAGAAGTATGTTGCGCAGTTTCCATGTATTTATGAAATTCTTGCAGTTTCTTTTGCTAGTGATGTCCAATTTCATCGCACTATGGTCTGATAATGTACAGGGGATAACTTCAGTTCCTTTGCACTTATTTAAACATGTTCTATGAGCAAGTATGTGGTCTATTTTGAAGAAAGACTCATGTGCAGCTGAAAAGGCTGTGTATTCTGATTTTGTGGGGTGGAACACTCTGTAAACATCTGTTAAGTTCATTTGTTCAAGAGTTTGATTGAGTGCTAGTATTTTGTTACTTATTTTTTGACTAGTTGATCTATAATTTTGTGATAGTGGGGTATTGAGGTCTCCCACTACTATTGTGTTAGTGCTTATTTGATTTTTCATGTCCATTAGTATTTATTTTATATAGTTGGGCTCACTAGTGTCTGATGCATATATGTTTATGATTGTCATCTCTTCCTCTTGGATTTTTTCCTTTACAAGGATGTAGTGTCATTTGTCTCTCGTAATCAGTGTTATTTTGAAATCCACTTGATCTGCACAGAGGATAGCTACTTCTGCTTTTTCTCAGGTTCCTGTCATGTGGAGCATTGTTTTCCACCCTTCAACTTTCAGTCTATGAGTTTCTTTTGAATTAAGTGTGATTCTTGTATGCAACATATTGTTGGATCTTGCTTCTTGACCCATTCTGCCAGTCTATTTCTTTTCATTGGTGAATTGAGACCATTAACATTGATGGTTATAACTGATATGTGTTGACTTACTTTTTCTTTTTGTTGGATTCTCCCTCTTTGTGTTTAATTTCTTGTTGTGCCCAATGGATTCATTCTGCTGGGCTTCCTTGGCATTGTTATCCTCATTTTCTTTTCCTAGGATATTGTTTAAAATTTTTTGGAGTGCTAGTTTGGTATTGATGAAGTTCCTAAGGTGCTCTTTGTCATGAAAGTATCTTATTTCTCCATCAATTTTGAAAGATAGTTTTTCAGGGCACATCAATCTGGGTTGGAGGCCTTTTTCCTTTATGGTTTGAAATACATCATTCCAAGCTCTTCTTGCCTTGAGGATTTGCATTGAGAAATCTGCTGTGATTCTGATGGGCTTTCTTTTGTATGTGATTTGTTTCTTTTCTCTCACTGTAGAATTTTGTTCTTCTGTTGGCTTTCTGGAATCTTAACAATTATGTGCCTATGTGTACATTTTTTTGATCAAGGCTAGTTGGAGTCCTATATGCCTCACTTATCTGTATGCCAAGTTCTTTTCCCCTCCTTGGGAAGTTTTCTGCCATCACTTCTGTGAGCAGTTTCTTTATGTCATCTGCACTGTCTCCTGTTTCTTCATTGAGACCGATCAGTGTTATGTTATTCTTCTTTGCATCGTCTAGCAGCTGCTGGATTGATTTCACGTGGTCGCTTACTATTTTAAAGAAATTTTTCTTTTCCTGGTCATTAATTTTAATCTTATCTTCTATATCTTAAATTCTGTCCTCACATTGGCTCATTCTGCTGTGTTAACTTTCAATGGAGTTTTTAATCTACTGGAAATATCTTTGCATCTGTTTTATGGATTCCATTTTTTTCCTATGTTGGGATTCCATCATGTTCCTCAACTCTTCTATTTTTGCATCTATGTCCTCTCTAAATTTATCAATCATGTCTTGCACTATGGGCCCAATCTCTGCTGTTAACTGAGAAATTATTTCTGATTTCATTTTTTCCAGATCTTTTTTTGTTGCCAGTTCAGGGAGTCCAGGTATTTGAGTATTAGATTGTTCCATTTTGTTTCCCTTTGGGGTTGCTTTAGGTGATCTGGAAGTCTGGTTTTGAAACTTGTTTACATGTTTTCTCATTTCAATGCCGGGGGGGGTGGTCAGGATGTATGCTGCTGGTGCCAGCATAGCTCACCTCCTCCACACTGGGGGTGGCTCTGCTCCACCACTAAAGTGTTTTATTTCAGTAATTTTACTACTGGGAATTTGGGATTTTCTAAGTGGTACAGTCTTGGGGCCTATTCCATTTAATCTGAATGGGAACTGGAGGAGATAGACCTAAATAGGGAGAGAAAGTTCCTTTATCTTTCTAAAGATGTGTGAAGAGCATAGCACATGGTTGAGATAGAGAAACTAGAACAGAAATTACCAGTGGACATGAGGATATTTAATTTATTTTCATTTTGTATATAGGACAAATTCTATTCTTCCTGGAGCTCCTTGAGATATATATGTCACCTGAGATAGTGTATCATTTTAGAGACACCCAGATATGTTTGTAAGTTTCACACCAAAATATTGGAAAGGAGACTTCTCTGCACACACCACCCAGCTGGGAGTAGGCTCAGAAAGGGTAGGATGGAGCCACAAGAAAAAAAAAACTCCACTGCATCTTGATTTGGACAGAGATACCTACAGTGTTCATCATATCATCACCATCATTGTTGTCGTTGTCGTCGTCATCATCATCATCATCATCATCATCATCATCATCATCATCATCATCATCTTGTTCAGGCTTCCTTCCCTGTTCTCTACTCTGAAGTCCTGGTTATTGGAGGACACTAATTCTGGTCTCATATTCCATGGAAAATTACTTTACCTAGAGCAGTACTTATTTTTTCTACAGCTCATTCTCATTGTCCATGCGAAGAAGCATAGCTTCTTTAACTGGTGGCCTTGCAACTGGGAGAAATCTCTGTGCCTCTGACCTTTCTAAGGGGCAAGTGAGAGATATGTACACACATGTGCATATTCTCACAAGGATTCAGAACTAGAATGCAGCCCATCAATTCATGAGTATAAATAACATTTTGCTTACACTGGGTCATTTCAACTCAACATTTCTACCTCTTAAAGAATCTCAATATTCTGAAACAACTTGGTTTTGTAAATGTACAAATGCACTTACTTGTTCTTGAGGGCTACTGCATTTTGGACTGTATTGACTCATGTGTGAATACTTAACGACATTATACATGTCAAACCATGTGATGTCTAATAAAATCTGGGGGCTCTGTCATGTGCACTTGGGGGCGCAGAGGGAGAGAGGCCACATTAAATGAGTGAGTAAACAGTTTTTAACTATTATTACTACAGTCATCAGTACTTTTGCAAGTACATTTTTGAACACTTAGATTGTATACTGTTGCTGGTTTTCTATATTTTCTACATAGTCAGAAGCATCTACTATCTATGAATTGGAACCCAGAAGGTAAGAAAAAATTATGGAAATTTCAAAATGTGTGAATATTTCCATCAAAGATCTTCAGAGGCACAGGATGCTATAAATTACAAAGGCCTACAAAACTGTTTTTGTTTATTCTGGGAATCAAGAGCCTGCTGTGGTATCTTAACTTGTCTGTCAAGGAACAATTAAGGAGATATATGCCATCCTGGAATTTCCAACTGAGAATAGCTGAATAAACTGCAGATAGACAGCCCAGGTGCTGCACCCAAAAGCAGGGTACATGCTGCATTGCAGTTTAGGAAAATATTACCTCACTGAGCACCTACATTTGTCTCCTCAACAAGTCACAAGGTTTGAGCATGTTTGCCCTGGCCCATGGTCCATTGCAAAGATGTCTAGGTCTTACACTTAAGGCCTGTAATTTAAGCTACATGTTCTTCAAAACATTATTTCACAAAAGTAATAGGTATGTCTGACCAACTTCCCAATTTTTCCCATCAAAAAGATCCTACTGTATTTCCCTGAAAATATTTTCTTTGTATTAATTTTTGCTCTAAAAAGATATATAATACAGCTTATTTTCAGGGGATGTCTTATTTTTTATGTACAACAATCTGCATTTATTCATGTACAAAAATCTACATTTATTCACATACAAAAATTTATATTTATATAAATACAGTCCAGTCATCTTCTTCTGAAACATCATCATAACTCTCCAAACCCCAGATTCCAACCTGAATTTCTTGTGATTCCATTTCCTATAGAATCATTAGCTCCAATCTCTCATGTCCAGCAATGGCACGCTCCTTAAATGAGTGCTTCTCATGCATGTAGTGCAATGCTTATAGTGCATTGGCAACACAGCCATCAGTGATTTTATCCCATGAATTCTTCATCCAAGTCACAACTTCTTGTGGGCTGGGCTTCACAAAGTGCCCATTAAATCAAGTGTTAATGGAAGACTTACAAGACTGGAATGGCAACAGAAATAATGACAGTTAAGAATGATGGTTCATATAATAGCTAAGAAAAATTGCAGACACCAAAATTCAGAAAACATTTCTTTATTTTGCAAGAGTGCATTAAGTATGTGGTTGCAACAAACAATGTATTGAATAATAAAGATTCATATTAAACACAACCACATCTGTTCATTATCAAGTGTGCACATTATTCAAGCCTTGTGTATGGCTCCAATAGGTCTTTCAGCAATAAGCCTCGAGTTCATCTGTTTACATAAGTGTTTATCTCTCATTCAAAGGTGCCCACTTGAGTATTTACAAATACTTAATTGTAATTTATATTATCATTTATTTTAAGTATTAATGTCAATATTATTTATTTATAGTTAATTATATATTAATATTATTTTATAATTCAATATATCCATTGTATGTTGCAATGGACACATTAAATGCATCTGGTTGATGATCTTAACTGGAGCTTATTGGGGGATAGAGCTTATATTACAAGAATCCTGAAAGGCCATGCTAGGATTCATTTTCCATTTAAGCCTTATTTAAATGAAAATACCTGAGATGGTATTTTTCCTGACATCTCTACCTGATGATGACAATAAAGCTGAGACTCAGCTAGCTTCCAACTCAAGTTCAAAGATTTGATTTAGCATCCTCCAAATATCACCATAGGGTACAATGTAAAATGATATATATATATATATATATATATATATCATTATCCATATTATTAACCCCATAATGGAAAAAGTAGGGTTAGAGAGGTTAATTTAACTCTTTAAGAAAAAAGCAAAACCCATATCTCAATCTCTTGATATCTAAAGTTGATTCACATTGATTGTCCAAGATACAATGGAAATATTAAGATTATCCAATTAATATGATCTTTATAGGCAAACAAATTAATATTTTTTACTTATCCAATATGAAAACTATCTCTAGATAAAATTAATTGAATGTTAAAGTCTATGTCTATACATAAGAAACCATTATACTTAGACCTTAATAATTAAAACAAACCAAAAATATAAAAAACCAAAATCTTAAGGTATTTCCCTAAATGTTCCTATTAACTTGTTCTTCCTTATTTGTAGAGGTAATAGAACAATGCAAAGCAATAGTTTTGTTGGTTTTGTAAAATATTTTGAAGTTCATAGTGTCAAAAACATACATGTCACAGCTTGGAGTTGGATATCTCTAGTTAGATTCTTCATGTACTTTGTGCTGGTCACATGACTCCTGCCTGTCTTAGCCTCCTGTCATCATTATGCTTTTACATCTGTAATTCTTGTCTCCCTTCTCTGAATGTTATTTGCTGAAAGATCAGTTTCTAAACCCTGCATTCAGATTTTGGGACTGCCACTCAATTGTCTTTCCATTTCCCTACCCATACCTCCTAAAAAGAAAGAAGTCAATGATTATAAAGTACTTAGAACAACCCCTGGTATGCAGTAAGTTATCAGTGTATATCAGCAATTTTCATAGACTTCATTGTTATCATCATCACCATTGTCATCGTGAATTTACTGTCATATATCTTCACCATTTACTGTTCTCTCAAATGTAGGCTATTGTGAGCTGATTGATGCTGGTCTCACATTCCTACGTGAAGGGACTTCACCTGGAACAACACTTCTAGTTTCTCTCAGCCCCTCTTCACTCTTCTCATAGTGCTAGGAATGGAGGCACATGCCTGTAATCCCAGCACTTGGGAGCCTGAGAAAGGAAGATCATAAGGAGTTCAAAGCCAGCCTGAGCTACATAGTGAGTTCAAGCCTTAACTACATAGTGAGACCCTGTCGAAGAAGAAGAAGGAGGAGGAGGAGGAGGAGGAGGAGGAGGAGGAGGAAGGGCTTATTTCACTGGTGACCTTGGGAGAGATAACTGTCTTCAAATCTGCCTACTCAAATCTGTTACCAAGATCTTTTGACCTCAGAAATAGTCTCTTTTTCCCATCAGTTTTACTGATAATAAAGGTGATGTTTCCAACTCTAAGAGTCTGAATGTTGTGTCTATCTTCACATTGATTCCAAACTCTGTAGGGGAAGATCAGTGTGATTCACTGAACTTCTAAGCCCTCAGCTTTAGCTTACACTCAAATTCTATCCTTTCTTCCTCAGGCTCAACCCACCTCCTCAAATAGTCTCTCTCATCTAATGATACACCGGCATGTCCACATCCATGACAGATCTGCCGAACACTTCAAACATCATCTAAAACTGAATGCATACCTTGTCCTGACTATGGTCCTCTTTATTACCAACCTTAATGACTTTTCCATTCACCTCCTTCCCCAAAATCCAAGTTTTCCTTGACATCTCTCTTCTAAACTTGAATGTTCAATCCTATCACCCTTATATATACAACATAGTCTTATTTTCTCCTTTTACTTCTCTAAGCCCTTATTTTGGACTTTCCTTATACTGTATCTCCTACATAATATTCTACTCCTTAATTCTGCCATCAATCCCCTCTCACCAACTTGTATTAGGATGGCCTTTCTACAGCATCAATCAATCAATCAATATCTCATCTCTCCTGGATAAAATCTGGGCTCCTCAGGAGCATGGCTTGCATTTTTTGGCACCTGCCTAACTCTCCAGCATGATACTTCATGGCCTATCTCCTCCTCCTCCACTGATACACTCTATATATCATAATGCACCCTTCAGAGAGTGCTGATTTATTCAAATGACTTATTTGAAGGTCGAAGCAGCAAAATAATATGTGATCAAGATAAAATTAATTTTACCACCACCCAAAGTCCCATCCTACCTCGTGTGACTAAAGTGATCTTTGAGTATTTCAAACACACATTCAAATTATTTGAATAATTTATAGGTAACCATGGTCACATCAAATGAGCATGTGGAACAATAATTACCTGTATATTCTGTCTATGTTTACTTCTCTACTGTCAGTTAAAAGAAATCTAACAAATAACCTCTTACATCACACTCTCCAACATGGACCTTCCCATGTGCAGGACATAGTCTCTCAGGCCTGTAACGCTGCATGGCTGCCCTCCTTCCATGAAACCTGCCTCAACCTCACTGTCCTCTTTCCCTTCTGGTCTCAAGTTAGACTTAACTGCCTTCACAAGAGCCTTTCTTAACATCTTTTATCCCCTAACGTAATTCCCAGAGCACACTTTACACTGCCCTGTTAGGATACTTAATGTACCTTCTTTCTTTCTTTTTTTTTTTTGTACTGGGGATCAAACTTGGATCCTTGTGCGGCGGAACCACTGAGCTAAACCCCTGGCCTCAAATGCAGCTTCTTTTAATTGTTCCTTTATCTCACCTGGATGCTCCCTTGGAGCTCCTATAGTGAAGTCTTGTTGACCAATGTTACGGTTTAGATGAGTGTTTCCTAGGGTGTTGGGCACTCGTAGCACGGGTTTTGGGAGGTGACTGGATCATGGAACCCGGTACTCATTAGTGGATTAATCTACTTATCTACTTATTCGTCCACTGATGAGTTCAACAGCTAAAGGTGCTGTTAGGAGGCAGGGCCTAGTTACAGGAGGGGCCTGGCCACTGCAGACTTAACCTGGAACAGCAGATCTCTCCCTCGCTACTCCCCTCTCTCTGCTTCCTGGCTGCCATGACTGGAGCAGCTGTCATTCCCAGACCCTTTTCCACTCCATGCCTTTTCTGTCTTGGAGCCAGCTGTGCCATGGTTGAAAATGTGAACCAACATGAACCTTCTCTCCCTTAAATTGCAGGTGTCAGGTAATTTGTTCCAGCCACAGGAAAATGACTAAGACAACCAGTGAATTTCCAGCACTCATCATGATGTTGACATGTAGTAGGCGTTCAATAACTGCTTACTCAATAATGCTGGTGCTTACGTTTTACTTACTAACATTATGACAAATACAAAGAACAGAAGAATGGGATAGGATAGAGGGACACAAAACAAAGTGACAGACACTTTACTTACTTTTTTAAAGCTGCAGTTTACACTGAGGAACAAATATAAGTGAGAAAGACCACCTAGTTTCAAAATAAATTTTAATGAGGCAAAAAGATTAAGTAGTTACTTTTACAAGGAAAGCAAAGAAAAGCCACTAATTGTACTTTAACAGCTTATTTTGAAATTGCTTATTGCCTTTAGAGCTCCCAGGCAAGCAGCCTTACCTACCATTGACTTTCTTAGATGTGAGCAGTACAAGCTTGTGGAAGCTCATTCTATGTGAAATGATTTACATTTAATTAATTTGGATAACTATTGATAATTTTGATAATTTTTTTTCTGTGTTCCTAAAGTTTCATAGTTATGAGCACCGAAAAATAATGTGACCCTGTCTCAGAACACAGATTTGTGAAACACGTCATTTTTTAAACTAATTATAGACCATGTTGTTGTCACTGATTCCAAGCTTCCATTCTTAACAGCTTGGTAGCACTATGGCTGTGAGTCTACCACGGGTTTAGTACGTTGTTAGGACAATGTCACTGATTTTATCAATGCCAAAGAACAAGTCAGCATTGAGTCATTTCAGTTTTTGAACAGAACATCATGAGTGTTTTCCACTAGAACTTAATTAATCATATTTTTAATCACTGCCTTGTTAAAACATGCATGGCAGACTGTTCTAGGAAAAACAGTAGGTTAGTCAGCTGACTAATAAATCTCAACTAGCAAAACGTTGCATTTAATTCTTCTTGTATGGACCCAGTAGTCAGACATTTCTAGATCTCTAGACATGACTCAGAGGCTGAAAATGTCCAAGCACATTCAAAGACAATTCACCATAGCGAATCTCTGTTTTTAACTTATGGGATCTAAGCAAGCTGTACAAATTGGTGAAATCAGTTACAAGGCCATTTGCCCAAATGACAGTATGGCTGCATTGTGCTAGTTGGGAGCCAGGGAAGAGTGAACCTGCTATGGGCCACTAGATATATGATCTTTTGAAGTTTGTGCCTGAACTTGCAACCAATCCATTAAGTTGATCCAACACAGGACTGGGTATGTAGCTTGGTGGGAGAGAGCTTGCCTAGCCCCTCAACCAGGAGGAAAAAGTTGATTCAACACATTCAGCATACTTGTTTAGGTTTTAAGAGTACTAAATATAACCAATTCAAAGAATGGAAGTCCAAATTGCAACTAGGTATTGTTGACCTATAATTTTCTTTTACTAAGCATGTGTTCAATTTGTGTGAATTGTCAGTTGATTTCCTACTGTCTCGGAGCTTTTAGTCAAGGCAATATATCTTCTACGAGGACAAATTATCATACCAAAACGTCTCCATTGTGCTACCTATAATGAGAGAGCAAAGAAAAGAGAAAACAGGGATATTCTTCATACCTATAAGATTGACACATCTGTAAATTGAAAATATGTATATAAACCCTATGACAATAAGTTTTTTAAATTATAATAGCACCTAATAAATGAACTGACCGACTGGTCCTTTGTTGTTTAGAAATAGTTTCTCAAATGTCTCAAAGTGTATCACTTACAGGGCACTTCAATTAATGTGGAGAGACTAAACAAGGTAAAGAGTAATTTAAAAAGTATATTAAATGTGCTAATAGAGTCAAGTAAAGGGTGGTATGGGAGTCATGGTTAAGACTGTGAAAAGAGTTAATGTATCTCTTTAAAGGAAGAGATGTCAACCCTAAGACTTGAAGGTAAACAGGACTATAAAGAACATTTTAGAGAAAGGACGTGTGGGGGGTGTCTACTACATGTTTGTAGTACATAAAGTTTCCATTCCTTGTGGGAAGTCCATGCACGTACAGAATACATCTTAGTTCTTTTTTTCATCCTCTTTCCCTCCCTGCCCTCTCCCCTCCCCTCATCTCCTGATTCCTTTACTTTTTTTGCACAGGTCTTCATACATACTGTTTACATTCCTTGTGTGGAGTTGGTACATGTTTATAACACATCTGAACTCCTTGTTTGGCCCCCTTTCCCTTCCCCGCCCAGGCCCATCTCCTGATCCCCTTCCCATTCGAGAAGGATCTATCTCCCTCTTTCCTAATATCTATCTTTTATTTTTCTTTTATTTAAACATTGGGTTTCTCATATAAGAGAAACCATGAGTTTGTGTGTCTGATTTATTTCATTAACATTATGGTCTCAAGGTCCATCCATTTTTCTACAAATGACTCAAGTTTATCTTTATAGCACAGAAGTACTCCATGGCATATAAATACTGCATTTTTTTTTACCAATTCATGTGTTGAGGGACATATAGACAACTTCCAAGATTTAGCTATTATGAATTGTGCTGCTATAAACATGGGTATGCATGTATCACTATAATGTCTATGTCTTTTGAGAAGACGACTCAAAGGGAATAGCTGAGTAGAATGGAATTTCTAGTTTCAGTTTTTTGAGGAACCTCCACACCAATTTGCATAGTGACTGTACTAGCTTACATTCCTACCAACAATGTAGAAGGGTTCCTTTTCCCCCACAGCCTCTCCAGCACTTGTTATTATTTGATTTCTTGATGATGGCCATTCTTTCTAGAGTAAGATAGAAACTCAGTGTTGTTTTAATTTGCATTTCTGTAGTGGTCAGCAATGATGAGCATTTCTTCATCTATTTATTGGGCATTTGTACTTCTTCTGTGAAGCATTTATTCATTTCACATGCCCATTTCTTACTGTGTCTTTTATTTTGGGGGGCATCTAAATTTTATGAGTTCTTTATGTATTCTAGATGTGAGTCCTCTTTCCGAAGAATGGCCAGTAAATTTTTTCCCATTCTGTAGGTTTTCTTTTTACTCTATTGATTATTTTGATGTGCAGAGAGTTTTTAATTTGATATGATCCCACTTGCTGATTCTCGGAGCTATTTTTTGTGCAACCCAGGTTCTGTTCAGAAAGTCCTTGCCTATGCCTATGACTTCAAAAGTTTTACCGACTTTGTCTTCCAGCAGGTTAAGTGTTTCTGTGTTAACATAGAGTTCTTTGATCTATTCTGATTTTAGTTTAGTAGATGTAGATAGAACGTGTTTTGAGCCTAGGGCACTGCAAGCTTCTCAAATAGGATCAAAAAGCCCACTAACTATAAGCACCAAATATATGAGAAGGAAAGGAATTGTATAATTATTATAATTTGCACTTAGTTTGAATACTCATGGCGAAATTGACTGCAATGTAGACAGACTTCATTTTGTCACAATTCTGATGGCCATTATGGAAGACATCTCTCTCTGTCTCTCTCTCATTTGTTTGTCATACTTGGAGTTGGAGCACAGGGCCTTTGCACTGAGCTGATCTACTTCCTAGTCCATTTTTCATTTCGAGACAGGGTCTCACTAAGTTGTTAAGTTGCCTGTGATGGGCTTAAATACGCAATCCTCCTGCCTGAGTCTCCCAGAGTTCTGGGAGAAATAGGTCTTTTCCACTGTGTGTGTGTGTGTGTGTGTGTACGTGTGCACTTGCATGTGTACACATGAGTGTGCATTATATCCCATTGGGCAGCACAGAAAGAGGACTGTGTTACATTGAAATGGAGAGTACTTTCGTCTCTCCATCCCCATATCTCAACACATACGTACGAGATTTCCAGAATTTTAGAAAAGTTAACCTAGAATGAAATTCCAGCCATTGTCAAATTAAGCAAAATGTTGTTTCTGTAAATCCTCAGACTTAGGATATGACCTTGTAGATCATATTTTATTTCCTTCTACATAAGTGTAAGCTGGCATTACAAAATGAAATGTCTATCTCATTACTGCCTAACTTCTCAACTGGCATTTAAGCATATTCCTTGTATGGTAGGTCAATCATTGCTTATGATATATTTTTCTCTCTTCTGTTAGTTCATAAGCTCAGTAAGGGTTAGAAACATGTCTTAACCTTCTTGGTAACTCTCACAATAATAAAATTGCTTCAACCAGCAAGCACTGAATGAATACTGTTGATTGAAAGAATAGCTGAGATAAACTTAATGAGTCTTATTCAGAACCCAAAGTTGAAGCAACCTTTCCAGCCAGAAAGGACAGAAAAGCTTCGAGAATAAAAGACATCAGGGCCGTGGATTTAGGTCAGTGGTTTCGCTGCCTGCTGCACAAGTGCAAGGACCCGAGTTTGATCCCCGGTACCAAAAAAAAAAAAAGAGAGAATAAATGATATCTTTACACCTTCATGTTGTATCTTGGCAAAAAAAAAAGAATATAGTTTTTAAATCAAAGTGGCACCAGAACTATTTCAAATAGTATAATATCAGACCCTAAAGCAAAGCTCAGAAGATGTGTAATGGGGCATAAAGAAAGTTGCCTGTGATACAAAGACTGTTAAAATGAGATCATAAAAGTGCAAAGTTTGGACACCCATATTACCTAAGCAAAGATCTGTTTAATCCAAGAAAATTGCATTATGTTCCTAATAGATACATTCCAGAGTTGTGTGTATGTGTGATTAATATTCCTACTTTAAATATATACCTATTTTTATGAGGACACAGAAAACACACTAAGCTTGAACTTTAAGGCAGCCTAATAATAATAATAATAAATAGTATTTATTAGAAACCTCATAACATACCAAGTAAAGCTTTACATATATTCTATAATTGTAAAGTGTTACATATACAGTTGTCTCTCAGTATCCAGAGGGGATTGGTTTCATGGTGCTTGCAGATGCCAAAATCCAGGTGCCAAAGTACCTTACCTAATATAACAAAGTATTTGAATATAACTCATGCAAGTTTTATTACATATTTTAAATCTTCTCCAGATTATTTACAATACCTAACACAACATAAAAGCTATGGGAATAGTTGTCATATTATTTAAAATGCAATGACAAGGAAAAAATCTGTACATAATCAATATAGACAACTGTGATAATTAACTGATGGTGTCAACTTGAGTAAAAAACACTCAACTAAATGGGATCAGAATAGCTCTGGGTGTGGCTGAAGGGATTTACTGAAGACAGAAGACCCATCCTGGGTGTGAATGGCACCAACTAACTGGCTTGTGGCCTGGATGGAATAAAAGGGAAAGGAAGAAGGCAGGCTCATTTCCATTTCTTCACAGGAGTACCAGTGTCACCTTTATCTTGGACATCATCTCCTGGCTTCCAGCACAGACCCTTCAGCCTCCTGAATCAGACTCTCATGGGGCACTACAATGAGCTCCAGGTCTTTGACTGGATCCTACCGGTTGCCAGCTCAAAGACACCCCTTTGCACAATTCCACACCTGATTCTGTGGGCAGCCATTGTAACCCAATTGTATAAATTCTTTTTTTTTTTTTTTTGCTTAAATTCTTTTATTGGTACATTTTAGGTATACAATATATTTACATTTATCATTGAGTGCTTGTACCTGTACATGATGTATCTTGGTTCTTATTTTCCCCATTACCTGTGTGACCTTCACCTCCTCTACCCTTCCCTATTTACAAAGACTTTGTTTCCATTTTTACCTTTTCTCAAAATTTTTCCTTTCGCTTCTTTCGTTTCCCCTTCCCCTCCCACTTCCCCTACCTGTTTGAACATTTTTTCCTATTGCAAATTATCAATTATTCCTTTTAGTCATTTTAATCCTTATTTACACTTCCAGTTTCTCACACTAGAGAAACTATTCAGTATTTACACATGTGTATCCTATTTATTTCACTTAAGAGTATAGCCTCAATATGCATCCATTTAGCTATAAATGTCTCTAGTTTCTAGTTCTTTATGGCTGAATAGTAATCCGTCTTATAAAAAAAAATCTTCTTCATCCAGTTTCCAGTTGATGGGCACATGGGCTGTTTCCAAGCTTTAGCTATTACAAACTATGCCACTATAAACATGGGTGCACAAATATCACTGTGGTATGATTCTTTTAATTCTTTTGGGAAGACACCCAGCAGGGGAATGGCTGGGTCAAATGGGACTTCTACTTTTAGTTCTTTGAGGTATCTCCATACTAATTTTCACAGTGGTTGCACCAGTCTGCACTCCCACCAACAATGGAGAAGGGTTCCTTTCTCCCCACAACCCCGCCAGTGTTTGTTATTTGTTGATTTCTTGATAGCAGCCATTCTTTCTGGGGTGAGGTGGAATCTCAGTGTTGTTTTCATCTGCATCTCTCGAATGACGAGTGATGTTGAACATATTTTCGTATATTTATTTGCTGCTTTTACTTCTTTGTCTGACAAATGTCTCTTCATTTCAGATGCCCATTTTTGAATTGGGTCGTTGAATTTGGGGGGTCTGATTTTTTTCAATTCTTTATATATTCTAGATAGTAGACTTTTGTCTGAGATACAGCTGCTAAAATTTTTTCCCCACATTGTATGTTCTCTCTTAGTTCTGTTGGTGGTTTCTCTTGCAGGCAGAAACTTTTTAATAAGATGAGATCCCAGTTGATTCTTTGTGCTACTTCCCGAGCTACTGAGGTTTTGTTCATAAAGTCTTTTCCTATGCCAATGTCTTCAAGAGTTCGACCTAACTTATCTTCCAGCAAGTTTAGTGTTTCTGTCTTAATATTTCGATCTTTAATCCACTTTGATCTTAGTTTAGTGCATGGTGACAGGTTTGGGTCTAGGTTTAATCTTTGGTAGGTTGAAATGCAGTTTTTCCAACACCATCTATTAAATAGGCTATGTTTCCTCCAATGAGGGTGGTTGGCTCCTTTGTGAAAGATGAGGTGGCTGAGTATGTCTGGAGTTGTTTCTGCATCTTCTAATCTATCCCACTGATCCTCAGGTCTGTTTCTTTGCCAGTACCATGATGTTTTTATCACAGTAGCTTTGTAATGTAGTTTCAAGTTGGGGATTTTGATACCCCCTGCCATGTCTCTGCTGCCTAGAGTTGCTTTTACTATTCTAGATCTCTTCTGGTTCCACATGAATTTTTGGATTGTTTTCTCTAGTTCTGTGAAGTATATTGTTGGAATTTCAATCGGCATTGCATTTAGTCTATATAGTAGTTTTAGAAGTATGGCCATTTTCACTCTATTGATTCTTCCTACCCAGGAGCAAGGGATGTCTTTCCATTTTCTTATATCCTCTTTGATCTTTTTCTTTGGATTGCTGTAGTTTTCAGTGTACAGGTCTTTTGCTTCCTTTGTTAGATTGATTCCTATATATTTCATTTCTTTGGATGCTATTGTAAAAGGAATTGTTTCCCTAATTTTTCTCTCAGTGAGTCTGTTATTCGTGTATATGAAAGCTATTTTTTTTTTAGTGTTGACCTTGTATCCAGCTACTCTATTGAATCTGTCCAATAAGTCTAGAAGTCTTTCGGCCGAGTTTTTTGGGTCTTCTATATAAAGTATCATTTTATTAGCAAATAATGACAGTTTAACTTCCTTTCCTATCTTTATTCCTTTTATTTCTTTCTCTTTTCTAATTGCTGTGGCTAATGTTTCCAGTACTATATTCAACAGGAGTGATGATAGTGGGCATTGTTGTCTTATTACTGATTTTAGCATGAAAATTTTCAGTTTTTGGCCATTTAGAATGATGTCGGCTGGTGGTTTTTCATAGATAGCCTTAATCAGGTTGAGATAAAAACTTTCTATTCCAATTTCTGTAGGGTTTTTATCATGAATGGGTGCTGGATTTTGTCCAATGCTTTATCTGCATCTATTGAGATAATCATATGGTTTTTGTCCTTGGCTCTTTTAGTATAGTGTATTACATTTATTGATTTATGGATGTTGAACCATCCTTGTATCCCTGGGATAAATTCGACTTGATCAGGTTGTATGATCTTCTTGATGACCCTCTGTATTCTGTTTGCCAGTATCTTGTTGAGGATTTTTGCATCTATGTTCAATAGGGAGATTGGCCTGTAGTTCTCTTTTGGGGTCGGGTCTTTCCCTGGTTTTGGATTCAAAGTAACACTTGTTTCCAGAAATGAGTTTGGAAGCCTTGCTTCCCTTTCACTTTCCTTGATGAGTTTAGAGTAATGGTGATAGTTCTTCTTTAAATGTCTTGTAGAATTCAGCAGCAAAGCCATCAGGACCTCAGCTTTTCTTTGTTGGTAAGTTTTTTATTACATTTTCAATTTCACTCATTGTAATTGGGGTGTTTAGAATTTCTATATCTTCTTCATTTAACTTTGGCAATTCATATGTATCTAGGAATCTGTCCATTTCTTCTGTGTTTTCCATTTTATTAGAGTACAGGTTCTCAAAGCAGGTATTGATGATCCTCTGGATTTCTGCTGGTTCTGTTGTGACTTCCTCTTTTTCATTCTTAATTTCATGGATTTGAGTCTTTTCTTTCCTTTTTTTGATAAAGTTGGCTAAAGTTTTATTGATTTTACTTATTCTTTCAAAAAGCCAACTCTTTGATTCATTAATTTTTTGTATCATTCTCTTAGTCTCCATTGCATTGATTTCTGCTCTGATCTTTATAATTTCCTCTCTTGCAGGAGCTTTGGGTTTGTTATTCTCTTCTTTTTCTAGGAGCTTGAGGTTCTGCATTAGGTTGTTAACTTGAGGTCTCTCTGTTTTCCTACTATGGGCATTCACTGCTATGAATTTCCCTCATAGAACTGCTTTCACTGTGTCCCATAGATTCCTAAATGTTGTACTGGCATTATCATTTACTTGTAGAAACTGTCTAATTTCTTCTTTAACTTCCTCTGTGACCCATTGGTTGTTCAGGAGGGTGTTATACAATTTCCATGTGTTTGTGGGGATTTTGTGGTTCTTGTTATCGATCTCCAATTTTATTGCACTATGGTCCGATAATATACAGGGGGTAACTTCAATTCCTTTACATTTACTTGTACATGTCCTATGAGCTAACATGTGGCCTATTTTGGAGAATGACCAGTGTGCAGCTGAAAAGAATGTGTATCCTGATTTTGTGGGGGTGGAACACTCTGTAAACATATATTAAGTACATTTGTTCAATAGCTTGGTTCAGTTCTGGAATTCTGTTGTTGATTTTTTGTCCAGATGATCTTTCTCTTTGTGATAGTGGGGTATTGAGGTCCCCCACTAAAATTGTATTAGTGCTTATTTGATTTTTCATGTCCCTTAATATTTGTTTTGTATAGTTGGGGCATTCATATTTGTTGCATATATATTTAGGATTGTCCTCTTCCTCTTGGATTATTCCCTTCACAAGGATGTAGTGACCATCTTTGTCTCTCTTAATTAGTTTTGATTTGAAATCTACTTTGTCTGTAAATAAGATTGCTACCCCTGCTTTTTTCTGGGTTCCTTCATGTGGAGAACTGTTTTCCATCCTTTTACTTTCAGTCTATGAATTTCTTTTTGATTTAGGTGTGTTTCTTGTATACAGCATTTGTTGGGTTTTGCTTCTTAATCCATTCTGTCAGTCTATTTCTTTTGATTGGTGAATTGAGGCCATTAACATTGATGGTTATAATTGATAGATATTGACTCATCCTTGTCATGATATTTTACTATTGTTCGCTCTTTTATTTTTTATTTTTTTATTTTTCCCCTTTCCTTTAGTTTCTAGCCTTGCCTGGTGGCTTCCCTCTGTTGGGCCTCATGGAGTTTTGACCTTCATTGTCTTTTTCTAGGATATTGTTTAGAAATGTTTGGAATGCTGGTTTGGTGTTCATGAAATTTTTCAGGTGTTCTTTGTCATGGAAGTATCTAATTTCCCCACTAAATTTAAAAGACAGTTTTGCAGGATACAACAGTCTAGGTTGGAAGCTATTTTCTTTTAGGGCTTGAAATACTTCATTCCAGGCTCTCCTTGACTTGAGGGTTTGTGTTGAGAAGTCTGCTGTGATCCTGACGGACTTTCCTTTGTAGGTGATTTGTTTCTTTTCTCTAATTGCTTGTAGGATTTTATTCTTCTGTTGTGTTTCTGGGATCTTGACTACTATATGTCTAGGTGTAGATTTTTTTTGATCATGGCTAGTTGGAGTTCTATATGCCTCACTTATCTGTACGTCCAATTCTCTACCTTTGTCTGGGAAGTTTTGTACTATAACTTCTGTGAACAGTTGTTTTTATGTCAATGGTACTTTCTCCTGTTTTTTCATGGACTCCTATCAGTCTTATCTTATTCTTCTTTGCATCATCTAGGAGCTGCTGGATTTATTTCTCATAGCCCCTTACTATTTTTAAGAAATCTTTGTTTTCATGGTCATTAATCTCAATCCTGTCTTCTATATCTGATATTCTATCTTCACATTCTCTTAATCTGCTATGCATACTTTCAGTTGAGTTTTTAATCTCCTGGATATCTGTTTGAATCTGTTTCATAGGTTCCATTTCTTTCTTATGTTGGGAGATCATGGTTTCCATTTCTTTCTTATGCTGGGCATTCATGGCTTCCAGCATGTTTCTGAGCTCATCTATTTTTATCAGTTTCTGTTCTAGATCCTCTAATCATGTCTTTTACTCTGCTCACCATCTCTGTAGTTACCTGGGAAATTGTTTCTGTTTTGAAATTTTCTAGGGCCTCATTCATCTGTTTTGTTATTTCCTGTGCATCAGTTCAGGGTGTCCAGGTGGTTGATTGTCAGACTTTTCCACCTTGTTCCCCCCAGAATTTACCCTTGGTCAGGTGGAAGTCTGAGTTTGTCCCTTGCTTAAATGTCTTTTCTGTTTTGTTTTTGGTACTGTCCTTGGTTGAATTCCTGGGTTGATACTTCAAAATTGCTTATTGTATGTATCTTTCTTGCTTGTAGTTACAACTCTTATGGTATGATTGCTTCTCAGCGATGTCTTCTGGATATAGCTGGTCTTTAGGTTTTGAGTCTCTAATGGCTCTGAGGCTACCTCTTTTTCATTATACCAGGTAGGCAATCACAACACCTTAGCCAAAATGATACAATCAGCAACACCATAGCATCAAGTAATCTTAGAAAATGACAATCTGTGGTTCTCATTAATCTATCACCTTTAACTGTGTGAATTAAATCAAAATAGAGGAACAACCCAACTTATTTTTATAGTAAATAAACTTCAATATAACAACTTTACCCTTCAGGATGGGGAGTCAGAAGGAGTTGGGGAGGGAGAGATAGGTGAGGAGAAGAATAGGGAAAGGTTAGCGGTGAGCCCAGAGGACACAGGCAAGAGAAGGAAAAAGAGAAGAAAAGAAAAATAAAGAAATCCAAATTAAGGCCAGAGCAGGAACAAAAATGGAGATGAAGAACAATGTGGGACAGCAAGAGAGCAAGTGTGAGAGAGAGAGAAAGGAAAGAGAAAAAAAAAGAAGAGAAAAACAAAAATTTGGAAAGAGTAGGAAAAAAATTAAAAATAAGAACAAAAATAACAATAATAATAATTTTGAAAATAACAAATAAAAAATAAAAATGAAAATGAAGAGCCTCCTTCAGGGTATGTCTCTGCTGTCACTACAGACAACATGGGCAGCAGTGTGCAGATATAAGTCAATGAGTCTCAGCAAGCCAGTCACAGACCCATGGGATTCAGACAGATTTCTGGCTGTAAGTTCCAAGTTGAGCTCCCTGTCCGGGTGCAGGGTTGAACTCTGCCAGGTTCTACTGCAGGTTCCAGCTGCTGTTTCCTGGAATATAGTCCAGGTTCCAATGGGAGGTGATGATCCCTCCAACTTACCAAGTACAGTGGTCTGGTATTCCCTGTGCCTTAGTAGTGTGGAACCAGGCAGTGGCACAGCCAGTAGGCCAGAGGTGCGGGGATGGGAGGCTGCAGGCTCCCACGCAGCTAAGCACATCACCACCATGGGCGTGGCAAGTGGCAAGGGATCCTCACCTTCTGGCTGGTCTCTGGTGGTCATGGTGTGGGTTGGATGGAGTGAGGATCCCAGTGGCCAGGGACCTCTCTCTCTATGGCAGGCTAAGGGGGTCACCACTGTGGGTGTGGCCAAATTCTTATATATTTGTATATTTTGCACTAAATCTGTTTCTCTAGTAAGCACTGACTGATACAGCAACATTTTGTAAGTATTTTTCATCAAAGTTTTGTTGAATCCACAGATGGAGAATCTGCAGATACAGTGGGCCAACGAGACTAACTCAATGTGCTACATCATTACCCATCAGGTGTCTTTCAAATCTTCACCTTAATGTAAAAGAAACAGAAGTAGTGACTGGGTAACTTATTCAAGTCACAGAGCTAATGAATATGTAGCAGAGGGAGAATCTGATCTAGTCAGTTTGACTCCAGCCCTTCCCATTTAACCACTATACTAAAGGCCCAAAAGTTAAAGATGTGATTTTAAGAAGAAATTAATCTCTTTATGCAAATTATTATATATTAACTTCACAGCATTTTAAGAGATGCTCACTTGTATGCTGTGATATTTGATAAATAAGGGGAACTGAAAGAAAATATTTTAAATGGGTTCATTAATTCAATTTAAAATATTAGAAATTAGAATCAAGTTTAAATTTAAATTTAATAAAACATTTATTAAAAGAAAAATTTGGCCAGGTATGGTGGTGCATGGCTGTAATCCTACACTTGGGAGGCTGAGGCAAAAAGATGAGTTTGAGGCCAACCTGGCCTATGTAGTGAGTACAAGGCCAGCCTGAACTATGTAGCAAGACTCTAGACCCTGTCTACAAAAAAAGAGAAGGAAACAGAAACAAATGAACACAAACAGCCTACCATGTGTGAGTCTTCATTCTTTATTTCAAAAACATAAAATATCATTGGAAAAGGAAAGTATCTTTTTATTTACACCATTTCTTTTAGGAAAAGATAATTTATGACACAAAGTACTCATGTGAGCTATTCAGATCAACCTTTTAAGATGCAAACTTAACAAACCCTTTTAGGAACATTGGTGAGGTATGGTAACCCAAAGAAGATAAGAATTACAATGGCTCATCAGTAGCACCCTTTAATTACTGCCGTCCAAAAATATTAGAAGTAAAATATGTGTTGTATTTCAAAAAGTGAATAAATAATAATTTGCTATCCTCATATTTGTACTACATTGCCTTATTTTCAGTAAAAAAAATCACAACTTCTTTTATATAAATAGAATTATACTTTGTGTATTAAATGTTCCAAATGTTTTAAGAGCAGTGTTCTTTTTTCTTATTACTAACTAAACTTTTCATCTTACAACATCTATATTATAGCTCTCGTTTGTCTCATAAATGTATTTTCTGTGAAACAATGAAATAGACTCTAAATTTAAGGCTGTGGTGTTCAAATAATAAGGAAAATTTATTGGCTCAAGTAATGAGTGTTCTAGTTTGTTCTGTATTCAGATGAGGCCTGATTCTAAAATCATGCTGGTGAGAATACAAATTTTCTCAGTCTCTCTACTCTTTTTCTGCCAACATCTTGATGCTTTGTCTAAAGTTTTGTCTTATACTCGCACTTGGAGCAGCTCTTGGGATAGCATAATGCCTTCCACTTCTACAATTCATATCCTAAAATCAAAATGTTCAGAAGTGTTATGATTTTTATATAGATGTCCTCCCAAAACTTATGCACTTATAGGTGGATTTGGGTAAGATTACAGTATCATGGGGGAATGATATTCAACAGTTTATAGCTAAATGTGATGTTGGGAGGCAGAATCTGATTAGAAGATGCTGGTATTTGAGGAAGTGGCCTAGAAAGGTTTATCTCCCTTAGCATGTCCTCTTCTCTGCTATGTCCCTCTGCCATGCTGTCCTGCCCTACAGTCAGACAACTATGGACTAAAACCTCTACAAAATGTGAACCAAAATAAACTTCTCCTTCTTTGAGTTGGGGGTGTTGGGTATTGTGTCTCCATGATGAGAAGTGACCGAGACATATTTAGGTGCCAGAGAAGTGAGGTCATTGCTGTGGTATTACCTGATCATGTGGTTCAGAAGCCTTTGAAATCAGCTTATGAGAAGAGTTTGGAAATGTTTAGAGATGTTGGCAGGAGAAGCAACCCTCAAATGCTGTAAGCTGAGCTTGATGGGAGATTCTGGTCAGAGCTCAGTAGATTAGAATGTTGACAATGATGCCACTAGTAAAGACCAGACTCAAGAGATTTCATTTGAGAAAAAAGACTCCATTAGTAGTTGGACTTCAGGCCATGTATGTTTGGCTCTGGCAGAAAAATTTTCTCTATTTTGCTAATGTCCCAAGACATTGCAGGAACCTAAGATTAAGGGTGGTAGACTAATCTAGTGGAGGAAATTTCAAAGTAGTCCAGTGTTCACATGGTAGCATGGATATTACTCACTGCTTTTTAGGTTTATACTGAAAATCAAGACCAAAAAGCACAGCTGAATGATTTTTAAAGTTTTGAGTTTAGCCAGAAAGGAAGCTTGGATAAAGCTGAGTTCTGCAAAGCTGAAACAAAGGAGGACTTGGTGGCTATAAAGATTAGCATTAAAAAGAAGCCAGGTGCTTTGGATCAGAACAATAGAAAAAATGGCTTGAGAGCATGTCAGAAACTAGCAAGACTCCTCCCTGTACAGGCTCAAGGGTGCAAGGCTGTAAAGCTTCCATTTGAGAAAAGATCCTCTGGGCACCATGCTTAAGAAGGACAGCCTACAGAATTTGTTCCCTGGGATTTTTTTCATAGCTCTCAACCATCCAGGCACTAAGAGACCTTTGCAGTCATGATACAAAGAAGCCTGGCTAGTGCTCAAGCTGGAAGCAGACCTTGGTATTATCCAATGGTGCTTCTTTTATGCACATGCAGAATGTAAGAGCCGTGGGGTCGGGAAGGCTTCCACCCAGTTTCCAGAAGAAGATGAGGGAAGTCAAGCAGTGTGCTCTTGAGAGGGCAATGTATCAAGCTATGAAGGAAAACTGAAAGTACAGTAGAGACTCCAGGAGTTAGGGAAGGCTGGAATGTGAAACATCTGAGGAAAGATGCAAGTACTGAGTCAAGCCACCACAAGACAGAAGCCATGAGAGCTTTTGGAGTACCACTTCTGATTATAATCAAAGCCTGGATGTCTGAGGGCATCTGAGAACACTTAAGGACACAACTCTGCCCTTGGGGACATGTATATAATGGGCCACAGTTATCTAAGAATGACAACATACTCAACGACACATATGCGGCATGGCCAAGGTTGAGCAGTAGGTGTTTTGTCTCTCCATATCCTGGTAGGAATATAATACCTGTGAACTAAAGGACACTGTAACCTTTTAGTAGCTGTGTTTGCAGTATTTGCTATGTAGCTGAAACCACTGTTTTTCTGAAGGAATAAAAAGACATGCAGCTCTTGAGCTCTGGAGCTCCAGCTCCACCTCTGCTCCACTCTAATGCTGCCCTAATGCTGATGATTGTCTCTATGTGTGTTGTTCTTATTGGGGAATTAATTAACTCATTCACAAAGGACTACATGGATTAAATGACCCCTCTCCGGGTGCCTCCTGGGAAGGCTTGCCTATGCCCTCATAATTGGTGTAGTCCTGCAGGATGCCTTCATAGAGCTACTACCACTGGCAATGCTATAGGGGTGGGACCACCCAAGCCATTTGGAGTTCAAATCTCATCACATCTTGCTCCCAGCACTAGACGCAGAACTATAGAATTTAATGTTTACCCTATTGGATTTCAGTCTTTCTTTGTTCCCATTAGTTTCCAAGAAAGTCCCCTATTCCCCCCATTCAGAATGGAATATTTACTCTGTGTCCTTACATGTCAGCAGTATTTAACTTTCTTTTGATTTTTACAAGAACTCACGGCTAAGAGTTTGCCTTAAGTCTCAGAAGAGACTTCAGACTTGAAAAGCTTTGGCAACTCTTAGAGATGGACTAAATGCATTTTGCATAGAGATGTGCATGAGTTTTTTGAGGGGCAGGGCGAAATGTTATGGTTTGTACGTACATGTCCCCCTTAAACCTTCATGTCCTCACAGTGTGGTATTTGGGAGATAATTTAATCTTGGGGCTATGATACTCATCAGGGGATAAGTTTATAGCTAAATGAGATGTTAGGAGGTAGAGTCTGCTTGGAAGAAATGGGTGTCTGGGAGTGTGGCCTAGAAGAGTTTATCTCTTTTCTTGACTCCTTTCTTCATTCTCTCTGCTTCTGATCTCCCATGCTATGAGTAACTCTCTTTTGCCATCCCCTCTGCCATGTTGTCTTGCCTCAGAGCCAGCCTACTATGTTCTGAAACCTCTACAAATTATGAGCCAAAATTAATCATTGCTCATTGAATTTGTTGGTGTCAGATATTATGTACCAGAAATGGGAAAAGTAACTAAGACAAAGAGAATGCTGTTTTTTCATCAAAATTTCCTTGCAATTCTGTGTGGGTTATAGACTCATATCTGGACCAATAAAATACTGTGGTCAAGGGCTATGGGAAATGCTGATTAACCAAAGCTTGTAAGAGCCCATTTGAGTGGGGAACATTTGTCACCCAAACCACATAGCTGAGAATGGGGAAGGTGGTTTTCTCAAAGGAAACTCAAAATACTATTAGGAAGAAGAGGAGGAATGCTGGACAGTCAAAAAGCAAAAAATATATTTTAACGTCTGAGTTATATATATTCCTTTGGATTGGATATTTGATATAGCAAAATGATAAGCCTTTCCAGGATGTTTCCTAAATATTATCTCCATAAATCTGAATATCTACAGGAGCCAAAAAAGGAGCAAGAAAAAATCAGAACTCACATTGACAACCTAGAATGCCACCTGATCACTTGTTCTTTGAGTATCAGGAGTCACTTTTATTTAACACTTACCATTTAACATGATTATGTACCTATTATGATTTTTTTTCTAAATTCAAAAGAATGAAATATATTAAAAATCACTTTTCTTCATATACATATATATACCTGCAGTAGAATCTCTCACATCCTTCCAGATAGCATTCATAAACTTCTTTCACACATTTCTAAGATCCATGGTGATGTTATTATTAAATAGTTCTTTAAATTTGGGGTCTTTTCATGTTCCTTAAGTCAGCTTTCCATTGCAGGTTAGGAGTTTACTCCAAAAAGAGCTCCACTTCAAAAGAGGGTATTTATTATTCAGCCTTAAAAGAGACATTAAGCTGAGTGAAATAAGCCAGTCATAAAATGATGAATACTTTTTGGTTCCATTTATATAAATATCTAGAGTAGTCAGACTCATAAAGTCAGAAAGTAGAATGGTGGGTGCCAGGGGCTGGGGATGAAGAGAGTTGTTGAATGAATAGGACTTCAGTTTTGCAAAATGAAAAGGTTTTGCAGATTCTTTGCACAGCAATGTGAATATACTTAACCCTGCTGAGCTGTATGCTTAAAAATGGTTATCATGGTAAACTTTATGTATATTTTACCACAAAGTTTTTAAAAGTTTGTTTCATGGAAAAAGGACTTTTTAAATGCTGAGATATCAAGTGTTGAAGATTGGATAATAACTAAAATACATTCTTGGGAAAGTAAAACAATTATCATTCCTTTCTTTGAGCTACTAGAACAATGAACACATGGGAAAGATGAGTAAGTCAGAAGATTCTTGATTTAAAAGATATTTCAAAGTTGCAAATATTGATTTTAAGGCTCTAAAGCTATTATTAGGTTAGACTCAGACCAGAATCATATATATTTCAATTGTCATTTGTTTAGACTGCAATTTTGTTCAGAGACAACAGTGAAGAAGGAGTGCAGATTTAGTATTTCATCTGCTATCCGAGTGCCAACTCAGACTAAGAGCAAAGTAGAGGGCCTGGGACACAGCTCAGTGGTAGAGGGCCTGCGTAGCATGTATGAGGTCCTGGGTTTGATGCTCCGCAACAGAAAGACAGAGACAAAGAGACAGAAAGACAGACAGAGACAGACAGAGATCATAAGTAAGAAACTTTAAGAAAAGAAGTTGGAGAAGCCAAAATCCACTCACTTCTCAGTACCTTCACTCCTACTACCATGGTCCAAACCCCATCATGGTACGTTCAGATTTCTTCACTATTTAACTTGGCTTCCTCATGTGAGGGGCCCTCAACCCCCTCAAGTATGTTCTTACTTGAGAGCCAATAAATATCCCAGTAAAAGTGACTCAGGTCACCTCACTCCTCTGCTCAAAATCTTTCATGGCTTTTCATCCCAGTCATAATAAAAGCCAAAATATTATAATGGGGTCCAAATCCCTGTAGTTCAGCCCATCTTACCTCTCTGATATCATCTGCCACTGCTTTCTCCCTTCCTTGTTCATTCCACTGTATCACAATGGCCTTGTTACTATTTCTTGAACATATGAGCTCATTCTGCAATTTTACCATATAAATTATTGTCCCTTGTTTTATAGTTCATTCCAAGAAAAGGTAAAGCATACAGACAGATATTAGCTGATTCCTGAAAATGTGATGTTTTATTTTTAAATGATAAAATAATGACTTTTTGAAGTTTTTACTTTTGTTCCACAAACTAAATGACATAGAACCAAATTTAAAGATGTAAAAATATATACAGATTTTCTTTAAAGTTTTGAACTCTGCATGTCATGAAAAGTACAAAAAATTGAGAGTGAAAAAGAGGCTTCTGCATTTTAACTGTATAACTTCTACATGGTATAAAATCAAAATATTTGTTTAAAACCTGTAATACAATTGCAATGACACTGACAGACAGTATCTACAAACACTGTGTGTGCAAGTGTGCACACACACACAAACTCCTCTAGCTTACAGAGTAAACAATGCAGATTAGGATAGTTAAAAGAAAAAGTCTCTTCCAAGAAATTAGAAAGAATGGATATTTTTAAAGACTGCATAGGTAATAGATGCATGGAAAATTATTCTTTTGATAAAGGTAAAATTATTTTAATTTTCAAATATTTATAATGTCTCACTCTGAACCACAACTATTATCAATCATTTCTTAATTTTTCTCTGGATTTAGTTCACCAATCTAAGAACAGTATCATTTCTTGTTTCACTTTCTAAGGTCAGAAAGGACTAAGATCACTGTAGCTTCAGAGGAGTTGCATTTTGCTTGGTGATGAAAATTCCCTGCATCGGTAGGCTTTTTTGCTTCAACTTGTTAGAGACCCAGGCAATATCAAAAGCAATTTTATTTATTTGACCTAACTAAAAACAGACATTTGCTCTTGGCTCTAATTTTTAATTCTGCTTTACACAGGGAGAATAAGACTCTACTCTCTCACTCCTCACTGTATGGCTTGAGTCATCACTATGGAGTCCACCATGCCCTTCTTTCTAGAAAATTCTACCCACACCAATGATATGCTTCTTTTACACATGAAAAAAACAAATCATGGGAATTAGTTCCACTGGGCACCTTATGGCCCAATTCTATTTCTCTTCCCATGGTTAATAGAGTGTTGAATTATTTTC
Organism: Heterocephalus glaber; assembly: GCF_053883595.1. Classification (NCBI taxonomy): domain Eukaryota; kingdom Metazoa; phylum Chordata; class Mammalia; order Rodentia; family Bathyergidae; genus Heterocephalus; species Heterocephalus glaber. The sequence goes on along the minus strand of NW_028258308.1, from coordinate 733,344 downwards.
ACAAATATACAAATGGTACTTGTGCTAGTAATAGATTTCCTCTTCTCTGATCTCTTTCAAGACAACCTACTGCATAAACATGGTTGGGCTGACAGCCTCTAAGCACTGCATCATCCAACCTGCTAGATGTACAGCAATGGTCAACCTTTTAGATCTTTCAATGATAACAAATAGCCTGCTGAAGCATACATGCAATAGGTTCACCACCTGTGCAAATGTTGTCATGGAGCCATCTTTTCCGCAGGATATAATCACGCATGCAGCACAGAGAGCACTAGAACTGGGCCATTACTGCTCATCTTGGGATTATACTAACAATCTTTGCTCTTGGCCTTCCCTCCAGCCTCACCAAGACTTCTCAGAGCCTCACTGCAGTCTGAAACTTCACCTGCCCAAACCACTTTCATTCCTTCTCTCCTGTCTCAGGTGTAAGATCCACATTATGGTCTGAAAATTTCCTCTCCCTCAGCTTCCTCTCCTCATCCTGTGTAGCTCATAGATATCTGGTAAATTGAGCAATGAGGTTGGTATAGCTTGGACATAATTTATATGCAATGATTTATATACAATTTTTCTTCTAGACTGGAGTTCTTCAATTTGAGTCCTCAGCTCTGCTAGTGCCTAAAATCATTTTCAGTTCTACTTAAAGAAAATTAAAAAGGAATACATGCAGACTCTGACCAAAGGGGCTCACTCCATTCATACTGTGGTGGGTTTAGTCTCCCTCTTGGTCCATCTTCACAGCAACTCTACTCCCTTGGAACTCCATCCATTTCCATCTCTATCTAATATTGCAGCACTCACAGTCTGCATTTACACTGCATTGATTTTTTTCCACTGCATTGATTTTTACATTTGAATATCTCTTAAGCAGACTCCAACAACACTGAATTGCCCTGCTCTATTCAAGTTGTCATCCAAGGTATCAATTGTTTTTGTTAGTTCTGTGATGTGCAGTTTAACTATTCTCTTTCAGCTCCAAACACACCTGTATTAAATGCTGTGTAACAAATGGTCACAATCTTTATAGCCTAAAATACAGGATGTACTGTTTCACATTTTCCATGAGTCAGGAATCTTGGCAGAGCTTAGGTGAATCCTCTGCTTAAGGTGTCACAAGGCTGTAATCTTGATGTCAGTGGCACTGTGGTTCCCTCTGTAACCTCAGAGTCCTCTTGCAAGTTCTCTCGGTTGGTTGGCAGGTTATGGTTGTAGAGTTATGGGGATTGTTTTCTTGCTAGCTGTTGAACCATTCTCAGCTGCTGTAGACTGCTCACAGGCCCTCAATATGCAGCCTTCAATATACTTTCTTCATGACAACAGAAAAGGAGAGTGCCCCTCTGACTTCTACACCCTCTTGGCTGACTATGACTGAGCCTTATGTAGTCATACAGTAGTCACAGGAGTGGCAATCCCAGTGCCACTTGCCAGCCAACATAGCCTAGTTGAGAAAGCGACTAAGCTATTGTACTCACAGATCGCACCTACACTGTAGGATAGGAGCTGTATACACACTTGTGCACCAGGAAGTGAGACTCTCTGAAGCCACTTAAAATTCTGCCTACCACATTGACTTTCTCTATTTTGCTTTATGATGTTGGAGCTGAAACTTTGTAGATTGTTTCTTTTTTTGTCAGCTGACTCCCGCTTAAGTTCTCCCAACAATGTCCATAAAGAAACAGAAAGACTGGAGAGGGTAAGACACTTGTTTTTGCTTTGTCCCTGTTTCTATCAGCATTGCCTCAGCCACAGTCCATCATGTGGGTAGCAGCAATTGGCTTAATCTTGTTCATCAGCAATTCCAGCAGCAACTTCATCGTATGCCCTTAAAGGTCTGAAAATGGGTCCTGTGCGACATGTCCTCTGAACTCCTGAGGTTCCAGCACAATCAAGGCAACACTAAAACTGAGAGGTTTTGGTACCAGCTTCTTTTAGTTCTTTCTACTTTCCAGTAACCTCATTTCCTTTTCTTTCTTCTCCAAGCCTAGGTTGAGAGAAAAGTCCATTTGTTACTCTGTACTACCTCAGAGTTCCTTTTTTTCCTTTTTTTCCACTCCTCTGATACTTGTTTAAGCAAGTATAGTAAATCGTGTATGTAAGAAGCTGCTATGGTTTTCACATTCATGACATGTCCAACTGATGTAATAGGTTTTAAACAGTCAACCTTGTTGCTTTTTTTTTTCTAAACCCTCTCAGTTTGGTGAATGATATATTGTAGAACACAGGGTTTTTCAGAAATGCACATACTGGGCTATTAAAGAACTGTCTGTAATCTATATTTTTAACAACTAAAGTTTCTCCTATTATATGTATGTACTATAATTTATTTGTCTATTTCTCTTTTGTAGGTTATTATACATTATTTTATATAATCCCAAACACTCATATATAGAAATCTTGATTACATTTCAGCTTGTTCCTTAGAATGAACTTTTAGAATTGAAATTATGAGACTAATGGCTAAAGTGTTTTTAAAATTTTAATACAAAATTTTCCTTCTAACAGGTCGCCACCCATGAACGAGAATGTCTATTTCTCTATGCTCTTACCAACACATTACTTTCTTTATCTGGTAAAGTAGTTGACATTTTGATAGATGGGAAATGGCATCTCATTTTAACTCATTATTAATGGTCTAAAATCTTTCCATATGTGCATTTAACATATCTACTTCTTTTGTGAATAAACTGTCATTGTGCCTTTTCTAATCACTCCAATCAGAAGTGATATTATGCTCCTCTCAAATGCAATATTTTATTTGCATTTGGCATTTACTACACTTTACTTGTATTTGGCATTTGCCATTTGCATTCATCCAGCATTGGTTCTGGAAACATTTCTTTGTTTCTTTTAATCACTACCACAGTCTATTATTTTTCCTCCGAGGGCTTACTTTTTGCATTCTTTTACTCCATTTTACACCCTGTGTGAAGATATATCCTCACAAAAGAATTTACTCTGTAAAAGTAACCCCTTCGTCTCTCAGGACAAATTTGGAAATCAAACAATAGGATTTAGAGCAGAAGATCCCTTAGACTTCTTCCAGTGCTTACATTTTATAATTCTTTAGTCATACTTCAGACCCCATTTTGATAAGCTGAATTTTTCAATTCATTTGAGAGTTTCTAAATACAAAGATAATGGGAAAAAGGAAAGATAGAAAAAAAGTTATTGCATTCTAAGTATGTATCTGCTATTGATTTGTGGTTTCTCTCCAATATGGTATGAGAGCTCACTTTGCAGGATTTCCATTTCTTTGGTTATGTTAAGGTCTTAATTGCTGCTATGAACATGGTCTGATGGGTGAACATTTCTCCTGACTTTGAGAAGACTGTATGCTCTATAGTTTTGGCATACAGCATAATGCTCCACTTGAGGCATGATGTTGCTGATTTTAACGATTCCATTGCAGACTCTTCTACCCTCTTTAGCTGTTGACTACTAAATAGAGGTGTTTTGAAATTTTCTGTAATATTTGTGGATCTATAATTTTCTCTTCAGTTCCATGTTTTTGCCTTATATTGATGGATATTTTGTTTAGTGAAATATGTATTAAGAGCTATTAGTTCTTCTTGTTAGAGAACTGCCTTTTATAATATTATATGATCACTGTAATCCTTGTTTATACTTAATTACAAATTGAATTGTGTCAAATTAATATAGCTTCAGCATGTTTTGTTGAATGAATGCTAGATTAGTGTATCTGCATAACTTTGTATTTAGTCTATGTTTTATGTTTACTTTGTACATGTTTTTTAAATATGTGTATACTTTTCAATTGATAAAAAGTAAAAAATATACAAATTATGCACACTTTTAGAGATCTTTCCATTTCAATAAATTTGAGTACATAAAAAGTAAAAAAGTCTTATAAATTAATCATATAATAGTTGCTTATTTCTATGAGATGACAATAAAAGTCAAACATTTAGTAATAACTGTGATATAAGATATGCTTACATTCAAATACAGTTTTTGTTGCTTACTAGTTAAATGGCTTTATATAAATTATTTAACATCTCCAATGCTTAATTTTTTCTATGTGAAAGATGTGTATAATAATAAACACTTAAACAATACTAACTGAATAAGCAGAGCACCATTAAGAAAATTAAGTCATAATATATTAAGTCTTTAGCACAGTTTGTGACAGAATCAACAAATATTTATTATCTATTACATTTCAGGTACTCTTCTAGGCTATGAGAATGTAAAACAGAATACATAGAAATTCCCTGCTCTAGTTGAGCTTAAATTCTAATGAGAAGAGAAAAACAAATAAACAATGAAATATGGAAGATATTTAATGATGTAAAAAAATGTAGAAAAACAAAACAGAAAGAAAGAATATGGAGCACTGGACAATGCACTGGGTGGAGGGGAAGGGATAACTTTCATAGGATTATTATCTAGAACAGCCTCACTTAAGGGAGGCACTGGAGCAAAATCTGAACATATTGGAGAGAAGAGCAGAAAGAAGTGGGTAAGTGCATTGTTCAGAGGGTGGGTGACATAGAGAGAATGGTGCATTTATCTCCTAATATAAATGACAGAGACCACAACCAATTACCAACAAATAACCAAACAGGAAAGGACAATAAAGACAAATATAGATCATATAATTTCAAAGATAAAAATTTTGGATTAGAATTTTCTGAAAGCTAAAGAAAAAGATGCTATGAAAAGGGCTTTTCAAAGATTTAAAAATAGAGCTTTAGATAATATAACATGATAGGAGAAATCTGTGTGCTCGTAATGCCAGCAACTCAGAAGACTAAGGCAGGAGAATTATAAGTTCTAGGTCAGCCTGGGCAACTTGGTGAGTCCCTATCGCAAAATAAAATTAAAAAGAAAAAGAAAAGTGGCATCACTTAGGGGTAGAGTGCTTTCCTAGCATGTGCGAGGCCCTGAGCCCAATACCTAGAAAAGTGAAAATAAAAACATAAAAAATAATACTAGAAGTCTTCAAAGCTAAAACTGTCTCAGTCTCTCAAAACTAGATGATATGAGGATGACAATTAATTGATAGTCCCAGGATAAAAGCTAGACCCCACTCTAGAGGTACTCTGTCCATGTTGATGCTTTGTTTGTTTGTTTTTGTATTACTGTAGATTGAACACAAGGGCTTCTCACTGAGATACATCCCCAACCATTTTTTTTACTTTTTTTATTTTGAGATAGGACCTTGCAAAGTCACTAAATTGACATGGTTGGACTTGAACTTGTGATCCTCAGCTTCCCAGAGTGCTAGGATTACAGGCATGTGCCACTACACCCGGCTCACATAGACTTTAAGAGACAGAAATGGTGAAGTCTGCCAACAACAAGATATTTATTTAATTGAACTATCTTTAAACTGGCAATATTCAAGCAAGCCTGTCCAATTTTGTCAGTCTTTGACTTGCCTGGACAGTGTCCTGATGAAAGTTTTATGCTGCCCATTATGTGGAGATGTTGATTCAGCTGACAACTCTCATTTTATCCCACGAAAAATGTTCTACTTTGAGCTACTTCTAAATGCTGAAGCTTAGCCAATGTGAACTTAAAAGAGGAAATTAAGAGAGGCCCGATTCCTCAACTATATTCTTGCTAGATGACCAATAACTGACTCATCCCATGTTCCTACAAATGCCCCAATTTTGGTGGGCCTTCCTCCCAAAGCCATGTTCACTAACTTCTCCAGAAGGCATTTTTGCAGAACCTCCAGGAAAATAAAGCTAGTCAAGCATGCAGGAATTCTGTGAAGTGAAATATCTTGAAGTAGTTTTATTTAATACTAAAAAAAATGACTTTTTCCATAGTTTGGTTCATGCTTGTCGATTTTTATCAATCATTACTCACTTTTGGTTATATATCATTTTTTGATAAGATAAAATATTTGGTAAAAAAAGTAAAATGAAAATTTAAAAATACTGTGTTAGCAAAGAAAATGCATTTCAAAAGTTGATTCCAATGAAATTTCTAGAAATTAATAAAATAAGTAGTAATTGAAATTTAAATTGGCAGCTACACTGATTAACCAGCAGAAGATCCAGAGGTGGAAAACATGAAAAAAGAATTTTAGGATGTTTTACTCCCTGGTATCCCAGCATGAATAAACTGTTAACCACTGAGGCATTTGCAGACAATTTTATATATATATATATATCTTGAACAACATGTACAAAACAATGACCTCGCCATGCCTGCCTGGCAAGCACAAGGTCCTGAGTTTGATTCCCAGTACTGGGAGGAAAAAACTGACCTGAAGGCTTTGAACATTAAACAGAAACAGGAATATTCTAGAGGAAAATTGAAACTTAGAAGAAACCAGAACAGAGGGAGATCACCAATCTCTTTTGCTTTCAGCCTGTGGACAGCTTCAGTCATTCAGCACCTGAAGCCATAAAAACATACAAAATAGACTTTTGACCAGGAGACCGAGCCGGAGATCGATCTGGTGAGGAACCCGGGCTAGCCCACCAGCCTCCAGCTTGGTCATGTGAGTGGGCAGAGGAGGTGCTGGCTGAGTGTGCCCTGATCAGTCTGGCTCGCTCCGTCCACTTTCAAGAAGATGGAGCTGGTGAGGAACCCCAGGCACACCTACGAGCCTCCAGCTTGGCCATGTGGGCGCCTGCAATGACAGCCCCCTGCCCTTGGCTGTACAGCTACTTGGATCCACACTACAGAAGCACAGGGGAGTATAAAGGCCATTGTCCTGAGCTGCAGAAGTGAACAACAGAAAGAGGGCCTCTCTCAGGCTCCCTGATGAAAACAAGCCCACTGGAAAAGTGAAGAGAATCTCTGCAATAAAGGCACACCAGACCACCATGCTTGATAAGTTAGAGGGATCATCACTTCCCATCAGAACCTGGACTATCTTCAGGGGAAAGGCAGCTGGAACCTGCAGTAGAAACTTGCAGAGTTCAACCCTGCAGGAGGACAGGGAGATCAACTTGGAATTTGCAGCCAGAAATCTGCCTGAATCTCATGGGTCTGTGATTGGCTTACTGAGACTCATTGACTTATAACTGCACATTGCTGCTCACATTTTCTATTGTGACAGCAGAGACATACCCTGAAGGAGGCCCTTCATTTTTATCTTTTATTTGTTATTTTCTAAATTACCACTATTTTTTTGTTCTTATTTTTAATTTTTTTCATTGCTACTCTTTTAAAATTTTTATTTTTCTCTCTTTTCTTTCTTTTCTCTTTTGTTTCTCTATCTGCCTCACTCCCTTGTTGTCCCACATTGTTCTTCATCTCCCTTTGTGTTCATGTTCTGCCCCTAATTCATATTTCTTCTTTATCTTTTTCTCCTCATTCCTTCTCTTGCCTTTGCCCTCTGGCCTCAGTGCTAACCTTCCCCTATTCTTCTACTTAACTATTCCTTCCTCCCCAACTCCTTCTAACTCCCCATAATGAAGGGTAAAGTTGCTATATTGAAGAGTTTATTCACTATAAACATATGTTGGGTTGGTCCTTGATCTTGATTTAACTCACACAGTTAAACATGATAGATAAATAACTACCACAAAATGTCATTTTCTAAGAGGTACTTGATGCTACTGTGTTGTTGATTGTATCACTTGGGCTAAGGTGCTGTGATAGATCCAATCAGTTGTCCTTCCTGGTGTAATGAAAATGAGAAAGCCTCAGAGCCATTAGAAACTCAAAACATAAACACCAGCTATATCTGGAAGACACCTCTGAGAAGCAGTCATTCCATAAGTGTTTTAAATACATCCACAAAGATATTTACAATGAGTGACTTAAAAGTATCAACCCAGGAGTTAAACCAAGAACAGTACCAAAAACAAAAATGAAAAGATATTTAAGTAAGGCACAAATGCAGACTTCCACCCCACAAAAGCCAAATTCTGGGGGAAACAAGGTGGAAAACTCTGATAATCAAACACCTGGACACCCTGAACTGATAGCACAGGAAGTAATAAAACAGATGAATGAGGATCTAGAATAATTCCAAACAGAAATAATTTCCCAGATAATTACAGAGATGGTGAACAGAGTGAAAGACAGGATTAGAGGCTCTAGAACAGAAACAGATTAAAAAAAAAAATAGTTGAGCTCAGAAACATGATGGAAGCCATAAATGCCCAGCATAAGAAAGAAATGTAAACCATGATTTCCCAACATAAGTCAGAAATGAAATCCATGAAACAGATATTCAGAGATTAAAAACTCCATTGAAAGCATTCCAAGCAGATTAACAGAAGCTGAAGATAGAATATCAGATATAGAAGACAGGATTGTAGTTAAGGACCATGAAAACAGAGATCTCTTCAAAATAGTAGGGAACCAAAAGAAATCAATCCAACAGCTGCTAGATGGCGCAAAGAAGAATAGCATAAGACTTATAGCAGTCCACGAAAAAACAGGAGAAAGTACAATTCACATAAAAAAACTGTTCACAGAAGAAATAATAGAAAATTTCCCATACAGAGGTGGAAAATTGGACATACAGATTAATGAGGCATATAGGACTCCAAATGGCCACGATCAAAAAAAAAATCTACATCGAGACGTATAATAGTCAAGATCCCAGAAGCCCAACAGAAGAACAAAATACTACAGGCATTTAGAGAAAAGACACAAATCACCTACAAAGGAAAGTCCATCAGAATCATGGCAGATTTATCAACATAAACCCTCAAATCAAGGAGAGGCTGGAGTGAAGTATTTCAATCCCTAAAAGAAAATAACTTCCAACCTAGACTGTTGTACCCTGCAAAATTATCTTTCAAAATCGATGGGGAAATTAGATACTTCCATGACAAAGAACACCTGAAAAATTTCATGAACACAAAACCAGCACTCCAAACAATTCTAAGCAATATCCTAGAAAAAAAAAATGAAGGTCACAACTCCATGAGGCCCAACAGAGGGGAGCCACCAGGCAAAGTAAGAAACTAAAGGGAAAGGGGGAAAAACTAAGAAATAAAACAGCCAACAACAGCAAAACATCATGACAAGGATGAGTCAATATCTACCAATTATCACTCTCAATGTTAATGGCCTCAATTCACCAATCAAAAAAAATAGACTGACAGAATGGATTAAGAAGCAAAATCCAACAATATTCTGTATACAAGAAACACACCTAAATCAAAAAGAAATTCACAGACTTTCAGTTCTCCAACACAACAGGAAACCAGAAAAAAGGAGGGGTAGCAAACTTATTTGCAGACAAAGTAGATTTCAAACCAAAACTAAGTAAGAGAGACAAAGATGGTCACTACATCCTTGTGAAGGGAACAATTCAAGAGGAAGAGATGACAATCCTAAGTATATATGCACCAAATACGAATGGCCCCAGCTCTTCAAAACAAATATTAATGGGCATGAAAAAACCAAGTAAGCACTAATACAATTGTAGTGGGGGACCTTAATACCTCACTATCACAAATAGACAGATCATCTAGACAAAAAGTCAACAATGAAATTCTAGAAGTGAACCAAGCTATTGAACAAATGGACTTAATAGATGTTACAGAGTGTTCCACAACACAAAATTAGAATACACGTTCTTATTGTCTCCACACTGGTCATTCTCCAAAATAGACCACATGTTAGCTCATAGGACATATATAAGTAAATGTAAAAGAATTAAAGTTACCCCCTGTATATTATCAGATCATAGTGCAATAAAATTGGAGATCAATAAAAGAAACTGCAAAACCCCAAAAAACACAAGGAAATTGAATAATACCCTCATGAACAACCAATGGGTCACAGAAGAAATTAGACAGTTTCTACAAGTCAATGATAATGCCAGTACAACAAACAGGAATCTATGGGACAAAATGAAAGCAGTTCTATGAGGGAAATTCATAGTAGTGAAAGTCCATATTAGGAAAGCAAAGAGAACTCAAATGAACAACCTAATGCAGAACCTCAAGCTCTTAGAAGAAGAAGAGCATAACAAACCCAAAGCCAGCACAAGAGAGGAAATTATAAAGATCAGAGCAGAAATCAATGCAATGGAGACCATGAGAATGATACAAAAAATTAATGAATCAAAGAGTTGGTTTTTTGAAAGAATAAGTAAAATCAATAAACCTTTAGCCAACCTTATCAAAAAAGGAAAGAAAAGGCACAAATCCATGGAATTAAGATTGAAAAAGGTGAAGTCACAACAGACCCAACAGAAACCCAGAGTACCTTTGATACCTACTTTGAGAACCTGTACTCTAATAAAATGGAAAACACAGAAGAAGTGTACAGATTCCAAGATACATATGAATTGCCAAAGTTAAATGCAGAAGACATAGAAATTCTAAACACCCCAATTACAATGAGTGAAATTGAAAATGTAATGAAAAATTTACCAACAAAGTAAAGCTCAGGTCTTCATGGCTGCTTTACTGCTGAATTCTACAAGACATGTACAAAAGAACTATCACCATTACTCTTTAAACTCATCGAGGAATTTGAAGGGAAGCAAGGCTTCCAAACTCATTCCTGGAAACAAGTGTTACTTTGATTCCAAAACCAGGGAAAGGCCCAACCCAAAAAGAGAACTAGAGACCAATCTCCCTAATGAACATAGATGAAAAAATCCTCAACAAGATACTGGCAAATAGAATAACGAGGGTCATCAAGAAGATCATACAACCTGACCAAGTCGGATTTGCCACAGGGATGCAAGGATGGTTCAACATTCATAAATGAATAAATGTAATACACTACATTAACAGAGCCAAGGACAAAAAGCATATGATCATCTCAATAGATGCAGAAAAGAGATTTGACAAAATCCAACACTTATTCATGATAAAAACCCTACAGAAATTGGAATAGAAGGTCTTTATCTCAACCTCATTAAGGCTATCTATAAAAAACCAACAGCCAACATCATACTAAGTGGTCAAAGACTGAAAACTTTCACACTAAAATCAGGAATAAGAAAAGGATGCCTACTATCACCACTCCTGTTCAATATAGTTGTGGAAACATTAGCCACAGCAATTAGAAAAGAGAAAGAAATAAAAGGAATAAAGGTAGGAAAGGAAGAAGTTAAACTGTCATTGTTTGCTGATGATATGATATTCTATATAGAAGATACTTTACATAGAAGATCCAAAAAACTCAACCAAAAGACATCTAGACCTAATTGACAGATTCAGTAGAGTAGATGGATACAAGGTCAACACTCAAAAAACAATACCCTTCTTTTACACAAATAACAGACTCACTGAGAGAGAAATTAGGGAAACAATTCCTTTTACAATAGCTTCCCAAAGAATGAAATATCTAGAAATCAACCTAATAAAGGAAGCAAAAGACCTCTACATTGAAAACTACAGCACTCTGAAAAAGGAGATTGAGGAGGATATAAGAAAATGGAAAGACATCTCTTGCTCCTGGGTCGGAAGAACCAATAGAGTGAAAATGACCATACTTCCAAAACTTCTATATATATTCAATGCAATGCTGATTGAAATTCCAACAATATACTTCACAGAACTAGAGAAAACAATTCAAATATTTATTTGGAACCAGAAGAGACCTAGAATAGCAAAAGCAATTCTAGGCAACAGAGACATGGCTGGAGGTATCACAATCCACAACTTGAAACTATACTACAAATCTACTGTGATAAAAGCATCAAGGTACTGGCAAAGAAACAGACCTGAGGATCAGTGGGATAGATTAGAAGATGCAGAAACAACTCCAAACATACTCAGCCACCTCATCTTTCACAAAGGAGCCAACCACCCTCATTGGAGGAAACAAAGCCTATTTAATAAATGGTGTTGGAGAAACTGGATTTCAACCTACCAAAGATTAAAACTAGACCCAAACCTATCACCATGCACTAAACTAAGATCAAAGTGGATTAAAGATCTAAATATTAAGACAGAAACATTAAACTTGCTGGAAGATAAGTTAGGTCGAACTCTTGAAGGAGTTGGCATAGGAAAAGACTTTATGAACAAAACTTCAGTAGCATGGGAGCTAACACAGAGAATCAACAACTGGGATCTCATCTTATTAAAAAGCTTCTGCCTGCAAGAGAAACCAACAGAGCTAAGAAACAACTTATAATGTGAGAAAAAAATTTAGCAGCTCTGCCTCAGACAAAGCTCTACTATCTAGAATATACAAAGAATTAAAGGGCTAGGGTTTTAGCTCAGTGGTTTCACCACTTGCTGCGCAAGCACAAGGACCTGAGTTCAATCCCTGGTACCAAAAAAATAAAAAAAGAATTTAAAAAAAAGACCCCCCAAATATAAAGACCCAATTCAAAAATGGGCATCTGAAGTGAACAGACATTTCTCAGACAAAGAGTTAAAAGCAGCAAATAAACATATGAAAAAATGTTCAACATCACTGGTCATTCAAGAGATGCAGATGAAAACAACACTGAGATTCCACCTCATCCCAGAAAGAATGGCTGTCAAAGAACCATCCAATAACAAATGCTGGCAGGGCTGTGTAGAGAAAGGAACCCTTCTCCATTATTGGTGGGAGTGCAGACTGGTGCAACTACTGTGGAAATCAGTATGGAGATACCTCAAAGAACTAGGACTAGAGGTCCCATTTGACCCAGCTGTTCCCCTGCTGGGTATCTTCCCCAAAGAATTAAAAGAATCATATCACAGTGATATATGTGCATCCATGTTTATAGCGGCACAGTTTAGGTTGGAAACAGCCCAAGTGCCCATCAAGTGGAAACTGGATAAAGAAGATGTGGTTTTTTTAATAAAATGGAGTACTACTCATCCATAAAGAATGAGAAACTAGAAACATATCTAGCTAAATGGATGCATATTGAGGCCATACTCTTAAGTGAAATAAATCGGACACACATGTGTAAATACCAAATAGTTTCTCTAGTGTGAGAAACTAAAAGTGTAAATAAGGATTAAAATGACTGAAATGAATAACTGATAATTTGAAATAGGAAAAGATCCAAAGGTGTATGGTTGGTGGGAGGGGAAGGGGAAAGAAGAGAAGGGAAATAAAAAATTATGAAAAAATAAAAAACTTGAAATGAAATCTATGTAATTAGAAAGAGTGGAGGGGGTGAAGAATGCACAGGTAATGGGGAAAAAATAACAACCAAGATACATCATGTACAGGTACAAGCATCCAATGATAAATGTAAATGTATTGTATACTTAAAATGTACCAATAAAAGAACTTTACAAAAAATAAAGTTAACTTTAAGATGTGAAGTGAAATATAATTCAGTAAAAGAAGACATAAAGAACATATAAATAAAAAGGTCTAGAAACTAATAAAAAAATACAAAATATACAACAAGAAGTGTTGAGAGCAACAAGAGCCTCTGGAAGTGGAAAACCAAAGAAAGCTGAAGAACAGAAGCCCCATATTCTGAGGATAAATACTTTCCAAGTATGTATCTGATCCTTGAAGTATGTGTCTGCAAGGAAGACTGAACATTCCAGCTACAGCAGAAAAAAAATGAGATGATATTTTATCTTCTTCCAAAAAATATAGTGTTGAGTTTTAGTTTGACCAAATTAATTGCCTACTGAAAGAAAAATATGAACAAAAATATGGAATATAAGAAAACCAACATACTTCACATCATAATATTCACAATTTCCGAGATATTATCCAAAATTACTCAAAGTATGGAAAACCAGGAACTTGTGACTCATTATCAAGGGAAAAGGTAAGCAGTGGAGACCAACATGAAGACATGAAATCCAGAAATAAGAGCCCTAAGCAATTACTGTTACTTTGCACAAGGAGGTAAAGGAAAATGTACTCATAACAAAATAAATATATCATTCCACCGTTCCCAGGGCAGAGGAGGTGAGCCAATCCCTACACCTAAGAGGAGGCTCTCTGGCCACCATTCCACTGCTCCCAAGGCAGAGGAGGTGAGCCAATCCCAGCACCCAAGTGGAGGCTCCCGGGCCACCATTCCACTGCTCCCAGGACAGAAGAGGTGAGCCGCATGGGAGCTAGCAGCACCCCCCCACACCCTGTAGAAATGAGAAGACACATAAACAAGCCTCAAAAACAGACTTCCAGATCATCTACAGCAACCCCAAAGGAAAACAAAATGGAATAATCTGATACTCAACCGTCTGGACTCCCTGAACTGGCAACAAAAGAGGATCTGGAAAAAATGAAATCAGAAATAATTTCTCAGATAACAGCAGAGATTGTGCCCATAGTGCAAGACATGATTAATAAATCTAGAAAGGACACAGATAAAAAACAGAGGAGCTGAGGAACATGGTGGAATCCTAAAATAGGAAACAAATAGAATCCATAAAATAGATGCAAACAGATATCCAGGAGATTAAAAACTCCATTGAAAGTCTACTCAGCACAATGAACCAATGTGAGGATAGAATTTCAGATACACAAGATAAAATTCCAATTAGTGACCAGGAAAAGAAAAGTTGCTTTAAAATTGTAAGGGACCACAAGAAAGCAATCCAGCACCTGCTACATGATGCAAAGAAGAATAACATAAGACTGACTGGACTTAATGAAGAAACAGGAGAGAGGGCAGACAATGTAAAAAAATGTTCACAGAAGTGATGGCAGAAAACTTCCCAAGCAGGGGAAAAGAACCTGACGTACAGATAAGTGAGGCATATAGGACTCCAAATAGCCTTGATCAAAAAAAATCTACACATAGGCATATAATTGTTAGGATTCCAGAAACCCAAGAGAAGAACAAAATTCTACAAGCAGTGAGAGAAAAGAAACAAATCACATATAAAGGAAAACCCATCAGAATCACAGCAGACTTCTCAACACAAACCCTCAAGGCAAGAAGAGCTTGGAGTGATGTATTTCAAGCCCAAAGGAAAACAGCTTCCAACCCAGATTGACGTACCCTGCAAAACTATCTTTCAAAATTGATGGAGAAATAAGATACTTTCATGACAAAGAGCACCTTGGGAACTTCATGAATATCAAACCAGCACTCCAAAAAAATTTAGACAATATCCTAGGAAAAGACAATGAGGATCACAACCCCAGGAAGCCCAGCAGAATGAATCCATTGGGCATGACAAATTAAACACAAAGGGAGAGAATCTATAAAAAAAGAAAAAGTCATGACAAGGCTTTTAAAACTTTTAACTTCATCTCCCTAATGAGTGTATAACTCAATCTTGTTATTGTACTGATTAGGATTTTTCTGATTCTAGTGTTGCACACCTTTTCTTGTGCTGTACTGGCTATTTATCATCTCCTTGTGTCTACTTTTTAATTGAGTTGTCTATTAATGAGCTGTAAGAATTCTTCATATATTCTGGTCATAGGTTATATGCATTCTAAATATGGTCTGTTTAAGGACTACTTTTCATTTTAAAGATGTCATTTAAATTTCTAAATTTTGATGGAATCTCATTTATCAATTTTTTTCTTTTATACATCATGTTTTTTGTATCCTAGGTAGTTCTTGCCTACCCTAAATTCATGAATATTTTCCCTTATAATTTCTTCTTAAAGTTTTATAGTTTTAGTCTTTCATATTTAGGTTCATAGATCCTTTCAAGTTATTTTTATGTATGGAAATAAAGGGTTGAGGTTAATTTTTTATATATGGATACCAGGTATTCTAGTGCCATTTGCTGAAAACACTATCTTTTCTTTGGCTCTTGAATTGAATTTATATTCTATGAAATGTTAATATTAAATAATCTTTCAAAACTCAGTGGACCATATATGTGTGGTTCTATTTCTAGATTCTCTGTTTTATTCCAATGATCTATATGTATTTCCTTACACTGCCTTGATTACTGCAGCATTAGATGAAGTCTTAAAATTAGCTACTAAATGTCTTCTAACACTGTTTTCTTTTTATTTTACTTTTCTAGATCCTTTGTACTCCTACATAACTTTTAAATTTCAATATCCAATTCTTCATTTATAGCAAGTATACATAGACCTGAATTTTTATACATACCTTGTGTTTTCTAATCCTGCTAAATTCAAATACAAGTTCTAGGGGCTCCTAGAGATTTCTTAGTACTTTCTCTGTAGATGATCATTTCATCTACATATAAAGATTTTGCTTCTACCTTGCCAATGGTGTTCTAATTGTGTCATTTTATTGCCAGTCTATTTTGGTTTAGGCCTAAGTTTCAAAGTTTAATGGACAGATGAAGAATAGGCATATCTGCCCTTGTTCCCCACCTTAGGGAGAAAGCATTGTACCTTCTCCATTCTTATAAGGCATTTTTGCTGGAAGTATGCAGTACATGTCTTTGATCTGCTGAAAAGGTTCTGTTCTACTTCTAGTCTCCTAATAGCTTTTACCATGAACAGCTGTAGAATTTAGTCCAATACTTTTCCTCCAACTAGTGACAGGATCATATGGCTTTTTCCTTTCCTCTGTTAAAATGATGGCTTTTGGGGGTAGATCTTCCAATGCTAAACCAACACTGCCATCCCTATAATAAAACCGCTTTCTACATACTGCCAGATCTGACTTCTAATAGTTTGTTTTGTTAAACAAATTTCTATCTATGTTCATACATTTTTCTTCTATTATCTTTATGCAGTTTTAGGATTAGCACAATGTTGAGTTCCTAAAATGAGGGGAGAAATGTTCCTTCTTTTTTCTGCTTTAAATGTTTGATATAATTTATCAGTTAAAATGTATATGAGCCTATTGTTGTCACATAGGTAGGTTTTCAAGCTAGGAATATACTTCCTTTAATAGGTGCTATTCAAATTTTATACTTCCCCCAGAGTCAGTTTCATTAATTTGTCTTCCAAGGTACTTCTTAGAAGTTGTCAAATTTATTTCAAAACAGATTTTTGAAATATGCTTTCTATATCCTTTTAAATTCTGTAAAATCTGTGGTAATGTCTCCTAGATCTTGATATTGTAATGTGAAAAATGTATAATTGATATTGTGTAATAGGAAGAAAAAGTCTAAAGGAGCAGGGGAAGTGGGAGGGGTAGGGGAAAGGAAACAAGGGAAAAGAAAAAATATGAGAAAAGGAAGAAAATGGAAACAAAGTCTTTGCAAATAGAGAAGGGTGGAGAGACTGAAGGAAGGGCAGTGGAAGGGGAAAAAAATAAGAACCAAGATATTCATGTAATGGTACAAGATACCAATGATGAATGTAACTGTATTTTATACCTAAAATATACCAATAAACTTAATGCAAAAATAAATAAATAAATGAATAAATAAAAGAAATCTCAGTAGGAAAATATGAAATAGGGCTGGGGATTTAACTCAGTGGTGTCACCACCTGCCTCACAAGCATAAGGTCCTGAGTTCAATCCCCAGTACCAAAAAAAAAAATATATATATATATGAAATATAATAAATACAAATTGAAATTATAGAACTGAATTAAAATTTAAATATCTGAGTTAAATTATGCACAAGATAGCCTGAAGAAAAAATGAAGATGATGAGAAATCTTCCTTCAAATAAGTCAATAGATACAATCAACCTAAATAATAATAAGAGAAGATTGGGCATAAAAATAAACAAAGCCTCAGAAGGTCTAACACATGTAATTGGATTCTTAAAAGGAGTGAACAGAAAAGTAGAGCAGAAAAAAATAGTTGAAGAAAAAAATAAATGAAACTTTCTCCAGTTTGGTAGACTGGAGGATGTGCAGGATCAAGAAGATCACATTTAATCACCAAACAAGAAATGCTAAATGATGTCCTCCAGGAAATTGGTACCAGAGACAAAAGGAAATCTTCATGAGAAAATGAAGAGGATTAAAAAAACAGAGAAATCTTGACATGAACTCAATTCATTCATGAGAGCTGGCTGTAACTCAAGTTGATTGTAAGTCAAGACTATTTTTCTCATAAGAAATCATGGATTTCTGCTCTGATCTTTATAATTTCTTCCTTTGTATGAGCTTTGGATTTGTCCTGCTCTTCTTTATCTAGAAGCTTGAGGTTCAGCATTAGATTGTTTATTTGAACTCACTCTGTTTTCCTAATATGAGTATTCACTGCTAAGAATTTCCCTCGTAGGGCTGCTTTCATTGTGTCTCACAGATTCTCATATGTTGTATTGACATTGTCATTTAACTGTAGAAACTGTGTGATTTCTTCTTTAATTTCCTCTGTGACCCATCAGTTATTCAGAAGTGTATTGCTCAATTTCGGTGTGTTTATGAAATTCTTGTGGTTTCTTTTGGTATTGATCTCCAATTTCATCACACTATGGACTAATAATATACAGGGGATAACTTTAATTCCTTTGCACTTACTTAAACATGTTCTATGAGCAAGTATGTGGTCTATTGCCCATCAACTGGAGATTGGATAAAGAAAATGTGCTTTTTTATATAAAATGGAGTACTACTCAGCCATAAAGAATGAGAAATTAGGGCCAGGGATTTAGCTCAGTGGTTCCACTGCCTGCCTCTCAAGCTAAGGACCTGAGTTTGATCCCCAGTACCAAAAACAAGAGAATGAGAAATTAGAGACATTTATAGCTAAATGGAAGCACATTGAGGGAATACTCTCAAGTGAAATAAATAGAACACACATATGTAAATACCGAATAGTTTCTCTGGTGTGAGAAACTGAAAGTGTAAATAAGAATCAAATGTATAGTAGATAATGTGGAATAGGAAGAAAATGTGCAAAGGGGAAGGGGAAGGGGAAGTGGGAGGGGTAGGGGAAAGGAAAGAAGGGAATGGAATTAATATGAGAAAATGGAAAAATAGGAACAAAGTCTTTGTAAATATAGAGGGGTGGAAGGGTTGAATAGAGGGCAAGGAAATGGAGAAAAAATAAGAATCAAGATATATTATGTAAAGGTGCAAATTTCCAGTGATGAATGTCATTATATTGTATACCTAAAATGTACCAATAAAATTAATTTTTTTAAAAAAGAAATAATGGAAATACTCATAATGCATTCTGAAGCTCCCAAATCACTACTTAACTAACATTTTCATATTTTAAAATGGTGGTATAATGTGTGTAATTTACAGAAATATCAATAATTTTCTTGTGTATTCAACAAAAGTTCATAAAATTTGCCTAGTTTACCAGAAACAACAATTTTATACTGTACTCACCATTCAAGTTGGCATCTTTGGCTTGCAGGGAAGGAAGATCAAATGGAAGGTCATTATTTCTTGGAAGGAGAGTGCCCTGCCATAAGAACATCAGGAATCTGACTCTCTGGTGTCCTTTCTCTCCTTGGGAGAGTCTGTATCCCACTAGGACACATTTCTGGCTCACTAGGTCTCAACATTTTCAGAACCAAAAACTGGTCTAAGGTTGTCTGTTTCTGTCTTCTTTAACACTGTTATGTAGTACGACATGATACTGTCATTAAGCAAGTAAATGTAACAATTAGCTTTTTCTCTGTCTGGGTGAGTCTTCTCTACAAATGTTTGTATCTCTTTCTATTTTTTCAGGATTATCTTTATTTCAGAAGAAGAACTTTGCTGCACTGATTGTTGATACTCCCCCTCCTCTTCAGAAAGCTGCCATTCTATGATGCTCAGTCAGAAGTTGCTGAAGTTCCTCTGTAGATACTTCCTCTGAGTGTTCTTCCACCAGTTCCTCAAAATCATCACTGTCCACCTGCAAACCTATGGACTCTGCTATAGTGACGCTGTCATCAACCACAGGGTTAATTAAAGGCTCAGACTTCTCTACACAGCCTTCAAAGTCTCTCTCCTGTACAATTTTAGACCACACTTTCTTTCAGGCAGATCTCAATGTCCTTAGAGAGACATTGGCCCAGGATTTCTCTCTTAACCCCACACAGGAAAAGATGTTGTACTGTTCCTTCCAGAACTCTTTAAGGTTAAATCTGTACATATTTGAGACCATCTGGAAGCACTTCAGGAAGAGTTCCTTGGTGTGTGGTTTCTTAAAGTTAGCTATAACCTGCTGGTCCATAACCTGCAGTAGAGGAGTTGTATTAGGTGGAAGGAACTTGACTGAGAGCCATGGGAATTCTTCAGCCAATTCTTCTTCCAGATCTCATGAGTAAGCAGGAGCTTTGTCCATGATGAGGAAAGCCTTGAGTGGTAAACCTTTATCCTCTAGATATTTATTAACAGTAGGACAGAAAGCTTCCTTAATGTTCTGAAGAAAAAGTATTCTTGTTGCCCAGGCTTTTGCATTAGATCTCCACATAAACTCTAGCCTATTCATGACTTTATGTTTTCTGAACACTCTAGAGGTCTCAGAGTGATAAACCAAGAGACGGTTTATCTTGAGGTCACCATTCACATTGGCACATAGCAATAAGTTTAGCCTATCCTTCATAGCCTTGTGGCCTGGCATTTTCTTCTCTTTCTGGGTAATGTATGTTCTCCTGAACATCTTCTTCCAGAAAAGGCCAGTTTCATCACAGTTGGAAACTTGATGAAAGCAAAAGCCATTTCTCCGTGTCATCATTTTGAAGTGGTGTATGTATTTTCAGCAGCCCTTTTCTTACCACTGGCTGCTTCACCATGCCTTGTTATGCTATGGACCCCAATTCTTGATTTAAAATTGTGAAACCACCCCTTACTGGTATGAAATGTCTATTATCACTTGTTGATGGATTATCCTCTATGAGATCTTCATCTATAGCCCTAGCCTTTTCACAAATTATAGACTCAGATAGGGAATAACCCGCCATTTGTCTCTCATTTATCCACATTAATAATCGCCTTTCTACCTCATCCAGCACTGTTGATCGAGACATTAATTTGAGTAATACCTTTAGCAACACTAGCTTCCTTATACAAATCTTTTCTCTGTAAGAATGTCAAGATGGTGGATTTTGACATGCTGTACATATTAGCAAAATCAGTTACATTAATGCCACTCTAATATTTTTCCACAATTTCCTTCTTCTTTTCAATTGTTATTGCTTTCTTTACCTTCCCTTCCTTCCATACCTTCTTTTCTAGCTTTTTAAGGGCCATTTTGATAGCAGTAATGGTAGCAATTATATAAAGCACTGACCAAAATCACATCCACAAACATGCGCATCTAGGCTCAGAATGACACTTGCACACATTTACATATGTTTTTCTGGCATCCTGAGTCTTTGTTTACAAACACACAGCTGCCAGCATTCAGGTTGTAACTTAAGACTTTGATGGTAAATTAAAACTAAATTCTAGTCTTTACTCAAGTTGTTCATATGTGAGGCTGGTCATAACTCAAGGGTCCACTGTAGGAATTATCTAAGTAAAAAATTTTTGTTCTTCATTTATTGAGAGTACATATTACTAATATAACAGCTGTATTATCTTGTATACTTTATAATGTACACATAGCATAGACACAGCAGAGCTGGTAAATTAATAGTATGGTTGTAAATTTTTTATATTTCATATGAAGTGGAATAATGTTAACTCTAAGTAGAATGTGAAAAGTTAAAGATTTATACTTTTATTCCTAAAACAATTACTAAAAATAATGATGATAAGACACATACCTAAACAGCTAAAGAGAAGCAGAAGCAAAAAAAAAAAAAAAAAGCAAATTGAAATAAAGAAGAAAATGGTAAAACTAAATCAATAAAAGAGGCACCTTAAGTGCAGTTCCTCAAGTATGGATCCTCTCTATCCAAAGATCTACAAGTGGAAAGGATGAGTTGCTCACTAGAAACATGGCCGCCTTCTCTAAAATCATGAAATAAATTAAGTTTGTGAACTGAAGCACCACTGGACTGTATTTGGTTATCTATCACATGGGGAAAAAATAAAATTAATCTATATTTCCTAGCATGTATGAAAATATATTCAAAGGTATTTTGAAATATTTTGTTTAAAATACAAAACTTTAAAACTTTTGGAAGACAATATAAGAAAGTATCAATAATAGAACCTTAGGAGATCAAATATTTTCTGAAACAAAACAAAAGAAAAGATAACTGTATAGTTAGGATTCTCCAGAAACATGGAGCATATACATGTATAGAAAGACATTCCCTATAGGAATGGGTTCACGTAATTACGAAACCTGACAAATCCCAAGATCTGCAGTCTCCAAAATGAAGAACAAAGGAATGTACTTCCAGCTCAAGTGCAAAGGCCTGAGAACCAGGAGAGGAGATGGTTAAGTTTTAGTCTGAATTTTGGCAGGCATGAGACTCAGAAAGCACCCACGTGTGGTGGTTAATTTGGGGTATCAACTAGACGAGAGTGAAAGTTGCCTAGGGAATTGCTAAACCAGACTTCTGGGTGTGTCACTGAGGATGTTTCCAGAGAATACTGGCGTGTGGTCATCAAACTGAGTGGAGAAGACCTACCTCAAGAGACATCAATTCAATGGGCTGGGGGCACAGCACAGTGGAATAGGAAGCAGAAGGAGGACAAAACTCATCCTGTGCTATGTGTGTATCTATCCATCTACCTATCTTCATCTCTATATATTTCTATGTCCCCTCCACTCACCCCACAAGTTCTTGCATGCTGACAGGAATGCAGACATGTTTTCTGCTGCTGCTGCTGCTGTCTTTGCACATCACACCCATGGTCCTTCTGTCTTTAGACTCTGGGACTTTCCCCAGAGCCCTCTGAAAGTTTGCAGGTCTTCAGCCTCAGGCTGAAGGCTGTACCATCAGTCTCTGATTCTGAGGCTTCTGTCTTTCTGGGCTGAATTATCCTTACTGACTCTCTAGCACATGGATGGCCATTGGGGAGCTTCTTAATCTCTGTGATTGTGTGAGACAATTTCCTGAAAAATCTCCTCATATATACATCTGAAAAGGGCTGGGTAATACACTATATTTCAGGTGAAGTTCAAAGGCAGGAAGAATCAATGTCTCAAGTCAGAGCAGTCAGGCAGGAGAGTTCCCACCTTCTCACAGGAGAGTCAACCTTTTTGTTCTCATCCAGGCCCTTAACTATCTGGATAAGATCCACTCATATTCATTTTATAGATTTGAATGTTAATCTTATCCAGAAACCTCTTCACAGAGACACCCAGAATTATGCTTGACCAAAAGTCGACATCTCATGGCCTAGTCATATTGACACAAAATTGACCAGCAAAGTAACCATAAAGGAAAAGTTTGATAAATTCAACCACCCTAAAATTAAGAAATTCTCTTCATCCAAAGATAACAAATATTTTTAAAAGCCACAAACTAGGAAAGGACAATTACAACATAAGTAACTAACAGTCTTAGTCATCTTGGGCTGCTATACCAGAATACCATGGCCTGAGAAGCTCAAATAACAAACAGTTGTATTTCTCACAGTTCCACAGGCTGAGAATTTGAGATCAAGGTGCTGGCAGATGCATTGTCTGGTGAGGATACACTTTCTGCTTTGCAGATAATTGTCTTCTTGTTATTTAGTCATTTTCTCTCCTTTTTAGAAAGCTAGTCCACCATGGGAGGCCCACTGCCATGACCTCACCTAAACCAAATTAACTCCCCAAAGGTCCCCACTCCTGACACCATCCCACTGGGGTTAGAGTTTCAACATATAAACATTAGGAAGAAATAAACATGTAGCCCATAGCAATAAGAAAATAAAGATTAATAACTAGACTGTATAAACAATTCATATGAATCAACCTCACTCATAGTCAAAGAAATGAAATTAAAACCAAAACAGGATAGTATTTCACACCACAAAATTGGTAAAACAATACTGTGTTGGTAAGGATATGGAGCAACTTTTATACGTTCTAGTGGGGGGATAAACTGCTATAATTACTTTAGAAAATTATTTGGCATTACTTAGTAAAACTGAATGTGCACATATTCTATGACCCAGAAATTCTACTCTTAGAAATATATCCTAAAATTCTAGAGTAATACTTATGCATGTACAATGAGATGCATAAAGAAATATTTTAATTAGTATGAACCTAATAGTTTATCACCATTAAACTGGATACACCAATTCTGCCAAGTTCATTGAGTGGAATGCTATGTGACAATGTAAATAAACAGAATATAGCTATGTGCATTAACATGACATGAGATATTGAGTCACTGAAGAATAGTATAATAATAATAAACATAAATATATAAATTGTTTACTATTACCAAGCTCTTGTATAAGTCCCATATATAATGCAATTTCACAAGAATTTGACCTAAGGAAATTATCATGAATACAAGAAAAAATTCAGCTATAGAGATTCTGATTTCCATGGTCTGGTGGTGAACAATTTTTTTTTATCTTAAATTCTTTTATTGGTACATTTTAGATATACAATACGTTTACATTTATCTTTGGGTGCTTGTACCTGTACATGATGTATCTTGGTTCTTTTTTTTTTCCCATTACCTGTGTACCCTTCACCCCTCCACCCTTCCTTATTTACATACTTCATTTCCTTTTTTTTTTTTCTTTTCTCATAATTTTTCCTCTCCATTCTTTCCTTACCCCATCTCTTCCCACCACCGCTACCCCTTTGGACCTTTTCCTATTTCAAAGTATCAATTATTAGTTATTAATCCTTTTAGTCCTTATTTACACTCAGTTTCTCACACTAGAGAAACTATTTGGTATTTACACATGTGTGTTTGATTTATTTCACCTAAGAGTATGGCCTCAATATGCATCCATTTAGCTATAGATGACTCTAGTTTCTCATACTTTATGGCTGAGGAGTACTCCATTTTATTAAAAAACCACATGTTCTTTATCCAGTTTCCAGTTGATGGACACTTGGGCTGTTTCCAACCTTTAGCTATTACAAACTGTGCTGCAATAAACATGGGTGCACATATATCTCTGTGGTATGATTCTTTTAATTCTTTTGGGAAAATACTCAGCAGAGAAATAGCTGGGTCAAATGGGACCTCCAGCCCTAGTTCTTTGAGGTATCTCCACACTGATTTCCATAGTGGTCGCACCAGTCTGCACTCCCATCAACAATGGAGAAGGGTTCCTTTCTCTCCACACCCCCACCAGCATTTGTTGTTGGTTGATTTCTTGATAGCAGCCACTCTTTCTGGGGTGAGGTGGAATCTCAGTGTTGTTTTCATCTGCATCTCTCGAATGACCAGTGATGTTGAACATTTTTTCATATGTTTATTTGCTGCTTTTACTTCTTTGTCTGACAAATGTCTGCTCATTTCAGATGCCCATTTTTGAATTGGGTCTTTGAATTTGGGGAATCTGATTTTCTTCAGTTCTTTATTCTAGATAGTAGACCTTTGTCTGAGTTACAGCTGCTAAAAATTTTTTTCCCACATTGTAGTTTGTCTGTTAGCTCTGTTGGTAGTTTCTCTTGCAGTGCAGAAGCTTTTTAATAAGATGAAATCCCAGTTGTTGATTCTTTCTGCTAGTTCCCGTGCTACTGAGGTTTTGTTCATAAAGTCTTTTCCTATGCCAATGTCTTCAAGAGTTGGACCTAATTTATCTTCCAGCAAGTTTAGTGTTTCTGTCTTAGTACTTAGATCTTTAATCCACTTCAATCTTAGTTTAGTTCATGGTGATAGATATGGGTCTAGTTTTAATCTCTGACAAGTTGAAATCCAGTTTTTCCAACACCATTTATTAAATAGGCTATCTTTCCTCCAGTGAGGGTGGTTGGCTCCTTTGTGAAAGATGAGGTGGCTGATTATGTCTGAAGTTGTTTCTGCATCTTCTAATCTATTCCACTGATCCTCAGGTCTGTTTCTTTTCCAGTACCATGCTGATTTTATCACAGTAGCTTTGTAGTATAGCTTCAAGTTGGGTATTGTGATACCCCCAGCCATGTCTCTGTTGCCCAGAATTGCTTTTGCTATTCTAGGTATCTTCTGGTTCCAAATGAATTTTTCGATTGCTTTCTCTAGTTCTGTGAAGTATATTGTTGGAATTTCAATTGGCATTGCATTAAACCTATATAGCAGTTTTGGAAGTATGGCCATTTTCACTATATTGATTCTTCCTACCCAGGAACAGGGGATGTCTTTCCATTTTCTTATATCCTCCTCAATCTCCTTTTTCAGGGTGCTGTAGTTTTCAGTGTAGAGGTCTTTTGCTTCCTTTGTTAGATTGATTCCTAGATATTTCATTTTTTGGATGCTATTGTAAAAGGAATTGTCTCCCTAATTTCTCTCTCAATGAATTTGCTATTTGTATATAAGAAGGCTATTGTTTTTTGAGTATTGACCTTATATCCAGCTACTCTACTGAATCTGTCAATTAAGTCTAGTAGTCTTTTGGAAGAGTTTTTTGGGTCTTCTATGTAAAGTATCATATCATCAGCAAATAATGACAGTTTAACTTCTTCCTTTCCTACCTTTATTCCTTTTATTTCTTTCTCTTTTCTAATTGCTCTGCCTAATGTTTCCAGAACTATATTGAACAGGAGTGGTGATAGTGGGCATTCTTGTCTTGTTCCTCATTTTAGCATGAAAGTTTTCAGTTTTTGACCATTTAGAATGATGTTGGCTGGTGGTTTTTCATAGATGGCCTTAATCAGGTTGAGATAAAGACCTTCTATTCCAATTTTCTGTAGGGTTTTTATCATGAATGGGTGTTGGGTTTTGTTGAATGTGTTCTCTGCATCTATTGAGATAATCATATGGTTTTTGTCCTTGACTCTGTTAACATAATGTATTACATTTATTGATTTATGGATGTTGAACCATCCTTGCATCCCTGGGATAAATCCGACTTGGTCAGGGTGTATGATCTTCTTGATGACCCTTGTTATTCTGTTTGGCAGTATCTTGTTGAGGATTTTTGCATCTATATTCATTAGGGAGATTGGCCTGTAGTTCTCTTTTTGGGTTGCGTCTTTCCCTGGTTTTGGAATCAAAGTCACACTTGTTCCAGGAATGAGTTTGGAAGCCTTGCTTCCCTTTCAAATTCCTTGATGAATTTAAAGAGTAATGGCATTAGTTCTTCTTTAAATGTCTTATAGAAATCAGCAGTGAAGCCATCAGGACCTGGACTTTTCATTGTTGGTAAATATTTTATTACATTTTCAATTCCACTCATTGTAATTGGGGTGTTTAGAATTTCTATATCTTCTTCATTTAACTTTGGCAATTCGTATGTATCTAGGAATCTGTCCGTTTCTTCTGTGTTTTCCATTTTATTAGAGTACAGGTTCTCAAAGTAGGTATTGATGATCCTCTGGATTTCTGCTGGTTCTGTTGTGACTTCCTCTTTTTCATTCTTAATTTCATGGATTTGAGTCTTTTCTTTCCTTTTTTTGATAAGGTTGGCTAAAGTTTTATTGATTTTACTTATTCTTTCAAAAAGCCAACTCTTTGATTCATTAATTTTTTGTATCATTCTCTTAGTCTCCATTGCATTGATCTCTGCTCTGATCTTTATAATTTCCTTTCTTGCAGGAGCTTTGGGTTTGTTATTCCCTTCTTTTTCTAGGAGCTTGAGGTTCTGCATTAGGTTATTTATCTGAGTTCTCTCTGTTTTCCTACTATGGGCATTCACTGCTATGAATTTCCCACATACAACTGCTTTCATTGTGTCCCATACATTCCTAAATGTTGTACTGGCATTATCATTTACTTGTAGAAACTGTCTAATTTCTTCTTTAATTTCCTCTGTGACCCATTGGTTGTTCAGGAGGGTGTTATTCAATTTCCATGTGTTTGTGGGAGTTTTGCAGTTTCTTATGTTATTGATCTCCAATTTTATTGCACTATGGTCTGAGAATACAGAGCGTAATTTCAATTCATTTACATTGACTTAGACATGTCCTGTGAGCTAGCATGTGGTCTATTTTGGAGAATGACCCGTGTGCAGCTGAAAAGAATGTGTATTCTGATTTTGTGGGGTAGAACACTCTGTAAATATCTATTAAGTCCATTTGTTCAATAGCTTGGTTCAGTTCTAGAAGTTCATTGTTAGTTTTTTATCTAGATGATCTATTTGTGATAGTGGGGTATTGAGGTCCCCCACTACAACTGTGTTAGTGCTTATTTGGTTTTTCATGTCCATTAATATTTGTTTTGTATAGTTGGGGGCATTTGTATTTGGTGCATATATTGTTATCTCTTCCTCTTGGATTATTCCCTTCACAAGGATGTAATGACTATCTTTGTCTCTCTTAATTAGTTTTGGTTTGAAATCTACTTTGTCTGCAAATAAGATTGCTACCCCTGCTTTTTTCTGGGTTCCTGTCAGGTGGAGAGCTGTTTTCCATCCTTTTACTTTTAGTCTATGAATTTCTTTTTGAGTTAGGTGTGTTTCTTGTATACAACATATTGCTGGATTTTGCTTCTTAATCCATCCTGCCAGTCTACTTCTTTTGATTAGTGAATTGAGGCCATTAACATTGATAGTTATAATTGAGAGATATTGACTCATCCTTGTCATGATGTTTTACTGTTGTTGGCTTTTATTTCTTTTTCCCCCTTTCCCTTTAGTTTCTTACCTTGTCTGGTGGCTTCCCTCTGTTGAGCCTCATGGAGTTGTGACCTTCATTGCCTTTTTCTAGGATATTGCTTAGAATTGTTTGGAGTGCTGGTTTGGTGTTCATGAAATTTCTCAGGTGTTCTTTGTCATGGAAGTATCTAATTTCCCCATTGATTTTGAAAGATAATTTTGCAGGATACAACAGTCTAGGTTGGAAGTTATTTTCTTTTAGGGCTTGAAATACTTCAGGCTCTCCTTGATTTGAGGGTTTGTGTTGAGAAGTCTGCTGTGATTCTGATGGGCTTTCCTTTGTAGGTGATTTGTTTCTTTTCTCTAACTGCCTGTAGTATTTTGTTCTTCTGTTGGGTTTCTGGGATCTTGACTATTATATGTCTAGGTGTAGATTTTTTTTGATCATGGTTGGGTGGGGTTCTATATGCCTTGCTTATCTGTATGCCCAATTCTCCACCTCTATCTGGGTGGAGTTTTCTACTTTTACTTCTGTGAACAGATTTTTATGTCAATTGTACTTTCTCCTGTTTTTTCATGGACTCCTATCAGTCTTATGTTATTCTCTTTGCATCATATAGCAGCTGTTGGATTGATTTCTCATGGTCCCTTACTATTTTGAAGAGATCTCTGTTTTCATGGTCCTTAACCACAATCCTGTCTTCTATATCTGATATTCTATCTTCAGATTCTCTTAATCTGCTCTGAATGCTTTTGGTGGAGTTTTTCATCTCCTGAATGTCTGTTTGAATCTGTTTCATGGATTCTATTTCTTTCTTATGTTGGGTGATCATGGTTTCCATTTCTTTCTTACACTGGGCATTCCTGGCTTCCAGCATGTTTCTGAGCTCATCTATTTTTTTATCTGTTTCTGTTCTAGATCCTCTAATCATGTCTTTCACTCTGCTCACCATCTCTGTAGATATCAGGGAGATTATTTCTGCTTTGAATTTTTCTAGAGCCTCATTCATCTGTTTTGTCACTTCCTGTGCTATCAGTTCAGGGTGTCCAGGTGGTTGTTTATCAGACTTTTCCACCTCATTTCCCCCAGAAATTGCCTTTTGTGGGGTAGAAGTCTGGGTTTGTGCCTTGCTTAAATGCCTTCTCATTTTTGTTTTTGGTACTGTCCCTGGTTTAGTTCCTAGGTTGATATTATGAAGTTGTTCATTGTAAGTATCTTTGTTGATCTATTTAAAACCCTTATGGAATGATTGCTTCTCAGAGGTGTCTTCCAGATATAGCTGGTCTTTAGGTTTTGAGTCTCTAATGACTCTGAGGCTATCTCATTTTCATTATACCAGGAAGGAAAACTATTTAGATCAATCATGACACCTTAGCCCAAGTCATACAATCAGCAACACCATAGCATCAAATAATTCTTAAAGAATGACAATTTGTGGTAGTTATTAATCTATCACCTTTAAAAAATAAAGGGCCTCCTTCAAGATGTGTCTCTGCTGTCACAATAGACAAGGTGGGCAGCAGTGTTCAGTTATAAGTCAATGAGTCTCAGTAAGCTAGTCCTAGACCTGTGAGATTCAGGCACATTTCTGGTTGCAAGTCCCAAGTTGAGCTCCCTG
Source organism: Heterocephalus glaber (assembly GCF_053883595.1). NCBI lineage: Eukaryota > Metazoa > Chordata > Mammalia > Rodentia > Bathyergidae > Heterocephalus > Heterocephalus glaber. The sequence continues at coordinate 703,519 of NW_028258308.1, read as the reverse complement.
TCCTCCTGCAGGGTTGCACTCTGCAAGGTTCTACTGCAGGTTTCAGCTGCTTTTCCCCTGAAGAAAGTCCAGTTTGTGATGGAAGCTGATGATCCCTCCAACTTACCAATCATGGTGGTCTGGTGTGCCTTTATTGCAGAGATTCCCTTCACTTTTCCAGTGCACTTGTTTTCATCAGGGAGCCTGAGACAGGCGCTCTCTCTGTTGTTCACTTCTGGAGCTCAGGACAATGGCTTTTGTCCCCCTGTGCCTCTGCAGTGTGTAACCAAGTAGCTGCACAGCCAAAAGGCCAGAGCGGGGGTGGAGTATTGTTGGAGGTGCCCGCATGGCCCAGCCGTCAGCTGGTGGGCCTGCGGCAAGGGGGTGGGGGGTCCTCCTCACCCCATCCTGGTGGCTGGTGGTAAGCTGGTGGAGCAAGCCTGGTGGTGAACAATTTCAAAGAAATTTACAACTATGTGTGATTGAATAATGCCACATCTATTGAATGGAAGGTGTGTTGGGTGGAAAAACAAATAAATAACTTTTAAGAGCATATATATAACACTATCATGAGATTATCACCTTGAAATCAAAGAGAAGTTTAACAAAGAAAAGTGAGAAGGAAAAATGAATGTGAATGATGGCTAGCAAACAGTGAAAGCCTCACCACCCGTTGCCTAAGTCCACCTGAATACTTCTAAATAAAGACTAACTTCTTATTCTGAAAAATTATCTTAATGAAAGATACACCATGCTCTTATAAAGGGCATACTATTGAGGGAGAAGTGATTGAAAATATTCAGTTGACCTTGGGTTATTGATAACAGAAAGCGAACAAACTGAATGAGAATGCAAGTTGCATAGTGTTCCATCAGGATTTTCTGAGCATAGCTGATACAGTAAACTAAAATAATCAATGGTGTTGAAATTAAAATAATCAATGATGTCAAATCCCACAGGAAAGGAAAATCTTGGAATGGCCAGAGCTCTGTAGTCAGAAGTGATTGTTCAAAAGGATATCACTAGCCAATCTCCATAAGTGATGCATTAGCCCTGAGTGATTGATCTAGAACTTTACAAGGGAAATTTTAAGTACTTTTATATTGTATTTAAAGAAAAGAAAAGTTTCCAAGTGGAAGCTGGCATATTATTTTCCATAGAAAAGAGGCTTGGGGTAGAAAGCTAAGAGTATTCAGAATTGTGAACCCCTTTCATACGAGTATAAAGACAAAATTGTGATGGACTAATAAGACAATTTTCCCATCTGACAGACAGAATGGCTAAAGAAGTGTGAGTGCTAAAGAAGACGTAAAATTCATGAAGAGCAAGCCATTTGTTGACCATAAACACAGTCACCAAATCCCAAAATACTAAAAGTGAGCCAGAAATAAAAGGTAGTTCTGGAACAATTTAACTAAACATATGGAACTCATTTCCCCCAATAAATTGTATATGACAAAGTTGAAATAATCCAAGAAGGGATTGGGTAGAGCTTTTTTGTCCATGGATTTAATATAAAAGGGAGTAGTAATGTCTGTCTGTGCAGACCATCACAGCAGGAAAGAGCCAAGCTCCTCCAAACACATGTTCTTGTGTCACTCACAGTCATCAAATAGACTCCATGGAATACCACCTCTTGTGTTTTTATCTACACTGGCACAGTGCCTGATACATGGTGGGTGCTTCATGCATATTTGTTCAATGACATTGGATACAATCTGTGTATTGTAACTCCCTCCAAACCATCATTAATCTTCAACCTGCTGTGTCATTGCTCTTAGGGAAAGTAGAAGTAGAAGCCAAAGACACTTATCAGACTGTAATTCCCCAGATAATTTTTAAACTGAGTAACTATGTAAGTCTTTCTCCCTTTACAGAAAAAGATGAAGATATAGTCATTCCTGAGTTCCTGAAGAAAAGCTAATAATGTCAAGTTATTGTACTAAATGGAAGGACATAGCAGGTATTTAATTAACAAAATCACAACTATTATTTGTGTCTACAATTTTAAAAGAAAAACTCCACTTTGCAAAGACCTTCACGGTGCCTTACCTTATCCTCTTCATTTAACAACTGTTTACGTAAAATTCTGTCACTTGACAATCAGTTGTTTTTTCAAACATTTTAATTCAAATTATGTGTTATCTGTGGGTGTTATGGTTTATATTTAGATCCCCCCCCCAAAAAAAAGCCTATGCATACATAGGTGGGGCTTTGGGGCAGTAATTTGATCATGGGTGTTTGATGCTTATGAGTGAACTAGTCCACCTGTGAGTTTGTAGCTAATTGTGATTTGGGAGGTGAAGCCTGTTTGGAGGAGGTGGGTCACTGGGGGTGTGTCCTACAAGGGTCTGTCTCCCTCCTTCTTCCTTGCTCTTGCTCTCTGCTTCACTGTCAAAAGAAGACAGATAAAATGATATAAAGGGCTCTGACATGATGGCTTTAACAGACATGCATGTAAAAAGTCTCAAGGTTTTTCTCCCCTACTCATTCCAGGGATATTTTGAGCCTTCCTCTGAACTATAAGGAATGTGGCATGTTTTTTACTGCATTTCTTCACTAGCCTTCTGGAACCCACTCTTGCAGCTGCTGCAGGGAATAACAAGAATCAAGAACATTTTGAAGCCCCTTGCTGTCACTTCACATATTAATCAAAGAAGAAAATATATTATTTATATTCTATATAATCTATAAATCTAAGCTTTTGTCTCCACCTCTGCAACATTCTGATCACCTACTGTGAAATAGGATGAGTCTAAGTCTTCAGAGCTAAACTTCACACAAATGACAAAACTAACAAGTCAAAGCAGAACTTTCACTTCCTGGAATGATAACTAAACAAGAGCAGGACAAGGGGCATGAAAAGTGGGTAGAAAAAAATATTTTCTCCTAATGATTGCCCATAAATTTTTTTTGTTTTGAAAAATTTCAAACCTACACAAAAACTGAAGAACACTATGATGAACACTGGTATTCCACTTGCTTATATACATCAACTATTAGTTATCTTTTTGCACTTCCTCATCTCTATACACAGGAACTGATAAGGTCTGAACTTCATATTTTCAAATCCTGACCTCTAAGATGATGGTATCAGGAGGTAGGTGCTTTGAGAAGTGATTAGATAATGACAGGAGAGCCCTGCTGAATGGCATCGTACCCTTATAAAAGAAGCCTAAGAGAGGGGCCAAGGATTTAGCTCAGTGGTTCCACCACCTGCCTTGCAAACACAAGGTCCTGAGTTCAATCCCCAATACCAAAATTAAAAGAACCCTAAGAGAGACTATTTTCCTTTCCACCCTTTGAAGACATAGCGAGAAGATATCATCTATGAACAAGAAAGTAAGCCCTCACCAAACACCAAATCTGTTGGCAACCTGATCTTGGACTTCCCAGATGCTAGAACTGTGAGCTATAAATCTCTGTTTTTCATAAGCCTATAAGTCTATAATATTTTGTTATAGCAACACAAGTAAACTAAGACAGGTACCTATATACATTTCCTTCTGCCAAGATATCCAAAAGTATATTGTGAACAATACAATACTTCATCCCTAGAATTTTAGCATGTATATATCTCATGAACAAGGACATTCTCCCACACAATCCAACTGTTACCCAGCCCTAAGTAATTTAATTACATCAACCAACATCTAAGCCATATTCGAATTACCACAATGTCTAGTATAAGTTTTTGTTAATTTCACATCTAACCAAATCACATCTTACATTTGGGTGTTCTATTTCTTTAGTCTTCTATCATCACCTCTTATCTTCATGATACTTTATCCTTTGGTGGGTCCAGGTTAGTTGTTCTACAAAAAATTCCACCTTCTGAATTTGTTTGGCAGGTTCCTTACAATGTGTATTTGACAAAATATCTGTGATGAGGACCTCACTGCATTCTTAGAGGTACATCAGACCAACTCCTTGTTGCAATTCAAGTTTGACCATTTGGCACAATGGTAACTGTCAGATCTCTCTATTGTAGTGGCATACTTCATCCCATTGTAATAAATGAGTATTATGTACAGCAGTTCTTTAAAACTGTGCAAATTATCTGCCCGACCATCAATAATCTCACATTCAATGGTTTTAGCTCAGAGATGTTCCTCACCTAAGTCGTTCATTACACTTGGAAGATTAAAAAACACAGATTTTCTAACTTTGTCCTTTTTTTTGCAGTTTATTAGCTGACATTTTGCTTTTTAAAAAAACTTTTCTTTTTTCTCCTTCTCTCCTCCACGTCTCTTTTTCTAATATTATTATGGAATCAAGAAATTTTTTACATATTTATTATATTTAATTATTATTAGAGTTATTTTTGAAGCTCAAATTGTCCCAAATTTGGTTAGTAAGATCCCTTTCCAATCAGCTCCTGACTTATTTTTTGGGTTTGTTGGTTGACTGGTTGGTTTACATATATCCATCGTTTAAGGGATTTCTTGGTTTCTGATTAATAAAATATTCCATGTTCAACATGAACTTTTCGTCCCCTAGACTTGGAATCAGCCATTTCTCTAAACAACCCTAATTTATTTCCACAGCTAATGACACTAGATGTGCTCATACTTCAGACGTGTCTAATTTGAACTGAAAGCACAAAAGGCAGAATTACACTAAACTGTCAAACAATGGCAAAATTCAAAAGAATGCAATGATTCTGGTCCAAATTTCTGAAGAAATACAATTAACCACGAATTCCCCTTTTCTCCCATTTCAGTGGTGTCTCTGTTCATGAACTTAATTCTTTCCATGATTCTGGTTGCAAACCTAATCGGACGAGAACAGAATGAAATTTCCCCATAAGATCAACATTGAACCTAACCAGTGAATTTAATTCAGTTCTCATTCAATTTGTTTTGTGACCAGAATCATGGAAAGAATTAAGTTCATGAACAGAGATACCACTGTATCTATGTATACAGCAATGCTCAGATTGAACGTCTACTGCACCCTCAGCTTCATCCCATGTTGTTATACACCCCTTTTGTAGAGGTACATTGCATGGCCTCCCAGAACTTCCTTTGAAATCTGAGTGGAAGATTCCATTACCCCACAACTTTTGCTTTCTGCATGTAAGCAAAACTGTACCATGTAAGCACTAGCCAGTGCAAGGAGTAGCAAGGCTCCTTTGAACCATGGCTGCAGTGGCCTCTGAGTGCCTGGGTGGCTAAACACAGCAAAATCAATCCAAGGGAATGAGTGCTGTAGGAGGTCCTACTTGAGCAGGAGTCCTAAGGACTCTCAAATAAAAAGTTTGCACTTTTGCATTCTTCAGCCTGTAATGGGTGGGGTCTGGCTAATTCCTGAGATGTCCTTTCTTCTTGTCCCTGAACAAAGTACCTGGTTTCTTTTTAATGGCTCCAATATCTTTAATAAACACACTTTCTTTGGTCCCAACTTTACATAAGTCTCCTTTTGGGCAAAAATTAAATTTTTAAAACTTTTTTCTGCTCTGCTTTTTGCCCCAGATGCTTACTATGAATTTGTAGAATATCAGTCTATAGCATGCAGGCCACGTCCTGAATGTTGAGCTGCTTTGAAATTTCCCCCACCAGATTAACTAGTCCAGTGCCCCCTTAATCTCAGTCTCCTGCAAAGTCTCAGGACATGGGCAAAATGTAGACAAATTTTTCTCCACACACATGGCCTCTAGACCAACTGGCAATAAAGTCATTTTCCCAATTGAAACCTCCTGAACCTGGCCTTTCCTGCCCTCATTCCTATCAGCATTCTGGTCTTCTGAGCTTTGATCAGAATCACCCATCAGGCTCTGCTTGCAGAATTCTAGGGCATCTTTAGCCAGCAGTTCCAAAACTTTCCAAACTCCTCCTATAAACCAGTTCCAAAGTCTTCTCAACCACAGCAACCCCACTCTCAGTACTAACTGTCTGTATTAGTTGGCTTTCCTGTTGATGAACACAATTCCTAACACCCACAATTTAAAGGAGGAGAGGTTTATTTGGCTTAAGCTTTCAGAGGTTTTAGTCCATTGCTAGCTGGCTCCAAGGTAGGAACATCATGATGGAAGGGCATGGCATAACAAAGCTGCTTAGTTTGTGGCCTCCCAGAAACATAACAGGGGAACAGCTCCAGAGAGGAAGGGGCTAGAGACTATATATAGTACTCAAGCTCACATTTCCATGTGCTTTACTAATCCCCTTGGTGGCTCCAACATCACTCAAGTTGACAATTAAGCTTAACCATCACATGACATATATACATCAAAAACTTTCACTTTTTCCCTTGAAAGAAGCACTTTGTGTCTTTATTTGGTATATCTGAATTGTTAACATTACTACCCTTGAACCTTGAGGCCATTACTAAGAAAAATAAGAGTATTTGAACACAAGTGCTGTGATATCTAACAGTTGATTTGATAACTGTGGTGGTTAAGTAATGGTCAACTTGAGTGGGAGCACCCAGCTGAATTGAGTTAGCATGGTTCTTCGGAAAGGTATAAAAGTAAAACAGGAGGGAAGGATTTTATGCTGATTTCCCTCAGAGAAGCTTCCACAGTTCTGTTCAGATGAGCTTTGCCTTTGTCAATGATGGCTGTTGTTCTCCTGGGAGGAGCTCTGGTCTTCACCCTTGCCTTCAGCGTCATCTGCTAGCCTTTGGCACAGACACTTTGGCTGGGAACTCTGGTCTTCATCTTTGTTCTTGGTGCAGATACTCCAGCTTCCAGCGTCAGTCTTTCAGCCTGCCAGCACAGACTCTTTAGCCTGTCTAGCCTCTCTACCAGCCCTTGGACTTTCCAGCACAGATCCTTCAGTCTTCCATCATGGATTCAGTGGCCTCCTCATGAAAACTTACACAGGACATTGCTGTGGGCTCTAGCCTTCAGCTGGACTCATGCAGGACAGTGCTGTGGGATCCAGGCCCTTGGCTAGATACTTTGGATCTCTAACCCACAGACAAATCTATTGCACTCTTCTACATTGACTCTGAAAAATACTGACTACAAAAATAACCAAAACAGCTCCTGAGGAACTAGTAGGCTGGTAGTATATGCAATGTGGATATGCTGGACCAAAGGCATGCTTCACATCCCAGACAGGACAGAGCAGGATAATGGCAAGAATTCATCATACCGCTCACAGGAGAACACAATTCAAATTTTGTAATTATTTCTGAAACTTTTCATTTAATATTTTCAGACCACAGTTGAGAGCAGTTAACTGAAACCCCAGAAAGCAAAACTGTATGTAAGTAGCTACTACTGTACTGATTACCTTGTAACCCTGGATGTTTCTTGGCCCTCTAATACCTGGTTTTCCACATATATGAATGAGAATGACAGTAGTACCTACTTTACAAAGTGTCAGAGGATTAAATGAGCAAACACATGTAACACACATGAAGCTACCTAGCACACAGTTATGCTTTATAACTATCTGCTCTGTGTAGAACCAAGGTACTTCCTTCCACATGATTATTTTAAAAGAATTATGTGAGCCAGGCATGATGACATATGCTTGTTAATTCCAGGACTCTAGGAGGCTCACAAGTTTGAGGCCAGCATGGGCAATTTAGTGAAACTCTGTCTCAAAAAAGAAATTAAAAAGCTGGGAATATAATCTCAGTCCAAAGATCCTGGATTCAATCCCCAGTACCCCAAAAAAATTGTACCATCAAAAACCTTTAGGAAATGCATTAAAGTAAAGCAAGAACCTTTACTATAGGAATTCTCTGAGTTTTTAATATTCTAATGTGCATGATGGATCTTTAAATACGTAGATCTCACACTCGGTGCATCTCATAAGAACAATACTTGGAGGACCAGACTTAGAGAAATTCTGACCTGGAGAATAAAATCTAAACTATTTTGAATGATTCTGAAGGACTTCTGCCTCCCTACCATGCCTCAGCATTCCAGTCTTTTGCCTTTGCGCACTGAAGTTTCTTTAGTCAAACTGCTACCTCCCAATCCAACTATTTCCCCATGAGTGTGTGCTGGAGAATTGTTTTTTCCATCCCTAATCTGCCTAAATATTTTGTTTTCAATTATATGAAAGCACAGGACATTCTGTCTTATAGGGTTTTTTTAGTTCTCTAAAATAATTTATTTGGGTTATTTGTAATTACTAAAGAAAAGACTTTAAAATTACAGAAAATTCTTTTGTGTAGCATTGATCTTAATTTCTTCCCTAAAAACAGTGTTTAACTTTAGTGAGGCAGAACTGATAGTATTATATTATGTTTTTTTTTAATGTCTGCAATCCCTAAAAGACTATAAATTTGTAGAGGATAGAATTAAATCTTGTCCATTTTTGTATTTTTCATAATAGTCAACAGAGTTCAATAAATATAGTACATGTTAAATATGGGAAAAGTTATTAACTGTATAAGATCTGTATCTATAGTAACTTTGATTCAAAATAAAAAGGAAAAAGTTCAGAAATAATAGATATTTTAAAGACCTGTGTTCTATTAATAATTTCTCCACTTTGAACAGTTTAAAAGAACCATTTATGCTTCCTTCTTTGAATTCTATAAACTAAATGACGACAGTCATTTTGAAAACAAACTGAGCATTTTAATTTCATTTTAGTAATTGGCAGTAAGCAAGATCCAGGAATCAAAGCTTACTAGGAAGAGAGTAGACGTCATTTGGGCAGAAGCTCAGTCCCTAGTTGGCATTAATTCCAGTGGGAAATGGTAATTAGATATATTCAGATTCTGACCATCTGGAACTATAGGAAGCTTCTAAATATGATTTGTGTTGGAGGAATTGTGGTCAAGAAAGAAACATGCACACAGTGATTTGGATGTACTCCAAAATGTGGCCTTTTTGGACCCAAAAGTATGCAATTGTAGAAGAAAAATGTGAACAGAGTAATGCTTCCCTTTGGCCCAGAGCTGTTTCTTGGAAACCTGTGTGGAAAATGCACAGTTAACCGATAAATATCTACCCAGAATATCTAATCTCATGGTCAATAAACAATTTGATATTTTGCCTTCACATGAGAACACCAAGATGTGGTGTTCAAAGCAAGATCTGGGTAAACTCTGTACACTGCAAGCATTGGGAATGCATCAGTAACAAAGAGAAATATCTAAGCAGTGTGCAGACGGTTAACTTACACACACACACACACACACACACCATGGTAGTAACATCAACACAGCCTTGTTTGAGACAGTTTCCAGAAATGCCTAGGAGGTGGCTCTAGGTTAATTTCAAAGGAAAGTAATGGCATTTATAGAAAATAAGAAGTCCAATGGGGCTGTATAGATTGGATCCCAAGCCAATCTTGCTGGAATATAAAGATTGTACAAAAGCCCCTACTGCTATTACACAGGGCCACCAAGGTATGAGGGTGACTGAATTGACTAGGTAAGGGAAGCAGAGAAAGAACAGACTGGCTCAGCTTCTCCAGCTATTGCTGAGCTAATCAGTGGGGCAACCACAAAATGTGTTCTTCACTAAGAAGATGAAGAACACTGCATCTTAGAAGCTTACCTCTGTTTAGAGCTCTAGATGGATATAATCCTTATGTTAAAAGTTTCCATTATGAGAAAAATAGGAACAAAATCTTGGTAAATAGGGAGGACTGGAGGGGTTGAAGGGAGGGCTGGGCAAGGGTGAAAAATAAGAACCAAGAGAGACTATGTAAAGGTGCAAATTTCCAATGATGAATGTCATTATGTTGTATACCTAAAATGTACCAATGATTAGAATGAATAATCGATAATGTAAAATAGGAAGAAAAGGTCCAAAGGGGTAGGGGTAGTGGGAGGGGCAGGGAAAAGGAAAGAAGGGAAAGGAAAAAATGATGAGAAATGGGAAAAACAGAAATAAAGTCTTTGTAAATAGGGAAGGGTGGAGGGCATGAAGGGAGGGCTAGGAATGGGGAAAAAAGTAAGAACCAAGGTGCATTATGTAAAGGTACAATTCCCAATGAGAAATGTAATTGTGTTGTATACCTACAATGTACCAATAAAAGAATTTAATACAAAAAAAAAAGTTTCCATTATGAGAAATGTGCTTCAATGTAACCTGCTAAAATAAGTAGTTCTGTGCTGGGAGAAAGTTAGGATATTGGTTTGAAGAACTTCAAAGATTACAACTTCTTTTGAAATCCTGGATCTGCCACTCACTAGCTTTGCACCTCTCTGTCAAGACTGTAGGCCTCTGTTTCCTGACTTGCAAAGTAGGGAAAATTCTCCCTACACATGTGATGGTAAAGATAGAAAAGGGCCACACATGATGTTATTCTCTTGTAGTAAGCACCCAATAAATGCCTTCTCTTATTTTTCAGTCTTGCTATTTGGGAGTCTAGATAAAACCATCATAAATGTCAAGGAGGTATTTTACTGTCCAATGAGATCTGGTTTTTTTCAAACAGAATATACCTGATTGCTTCTGTATTCCTCACCTTACAAACTAAGTCCATGGTGATTCAGAGCAATAAAAAGAGTAATACTTACCACTTAACATGTTCTAAGCATTTCTGATAACTTATAGTCTCCTTTGTTCCTCAGGGCAAAAGTAGCTTTATGCATGTTTTACTAAGAAAGAAACTGAGACACAAAACATCTAGACAACTTGCCTGAAAGCAAATGGCAAGAATGTGCACCCCTGGGCTTCAACTCCAAGCCTGACTGCTCTCAGCAAGTGGTAAGGGCAAGACACACAAAGTTTCCAGAATTTTTTTCTTGCTGCTTAGGGAGAAAATACATGCTGACTCCAGTTGGTGACAACTGCCCTAAGACCCCAGTGCTCCCAAATACATCTATAGAGTCATCCTCAATGATCAAGACCACACATCATTTTTATATAAGATTCTTTAAGAACTCTAAAGACATATTCTAGGCTGTTACTTAAATATTTTAAAGTTCGTAAAATTACCAGATGCAAGTTACTATCTTACCCCAAGGATCTTCTCTAGTGTCTACACTCACTATGATTAGAGTGCTTCTCATGGAACACCTCTTATTAGAACAATTGAGGGGAGAGAGTTCTTTATATCTCCTCCAGCTAATTTACTCATCCTTCAGATCTGTGCTGGAGTATCACAGAGAATACCTCCTGTTCTCCCTCACACACACTCCTGAGCCATTCACTCATCCAGCTTTCTCAATTTCAATACCATCTAAATGGTGCCATTTCCCTCCAATATAAATATTTCTCTTTGAATGATAGCAGGCAGGTCAACCTCAAAATGTCCAATATTAAACAACTGATTTTTGCCCCCCAAAACTTGTTCTATCCTTGGATTTCCCAACTCCATGAATGGCCCTACACCTTTCAATTGGCATCATCCATGACTTTTCTTTGTATCTTGCAAGTTTCATCCAATCCACTAGGAAATCCTGTTGGCTCTACCTTCAAACTCCATCCTGAATCCTACTGCATATCAGTGCCTCTACTGCATTATCCATGTCTAACCTTCTATTCCCCCCCATAGACTCTTAGATTACTGGTCTCCTCACTTCCTTCTTTGGCCCTTAAAATATTTTTTAATCAAAACAGGCACTGTGATTCTCACACACATCACATCTCTGCTCTAAACTTTCCAAAGCTCTCAGGTTCAGTCTAAGCAAAAGTAAGATCTAACTTGATCTACTGCCCATTACCTCCTAACCAGGTGCTGTAGACCTCTATTCACTGCATGTCGGCCACAATAGTCTTTTGCAGTTCCTTGAACTCACTATATAGTTCCTGTTCCAGGGCCTCTGCATTTTCCCTCTCTAACCAGACACCTTTCTCCAAAACCCACCTAGCTCTTTCCCTCACTCATTTTAAGCTCCCAGTGAGACCCTCTGTAGTGACACTATTTAAAATCAGACTCCTGATAGTAAGTTCAAAGCCAGCCTGAACTACATAGTGAGACCTTGCCTCACACCTGCAAAGGAAGAAGAAAGAAAGAAACAAAGAAAGGAGAAAGAAAGAGAACTGAGATATCATTTGAAAACTCACTATCAGAAGAGAAATTGATAACAAGAGTACTTTCATAAGAACTCAGTGATGTCATGACCATGAGAGATATCTTAACTTTTCTGCAAAATCTCCCAGAGTGGAGCTCTTCTACAGCAACAATATAGTGTGCTAGAAAGCATGGTGAAATTCAGATACACCTTGACAGATCCTTTGAGATCTGAGCAAACAACAAAAGACAAAAAAGAACAAACATGGACTCCTACTTCAAGAAGCTCCTGGACCACCACCCTGAGCAAAGAGGAGCAGAGCTTCCCCCAGTGCAGAGGAGGTGAACTTTCTGGGCCTCCATACCACCACTCTGAGCACAGAGGAGCAGAGCTGCACCCAGCGCAGAGAAGGTAAACCTTCTGGGCTGCCATACCACCACCCTGAGCACCAAGGAGCTGAGGCACATGGGCACCAGCAGCAAGTCCCCCCCATTGAACTTCATTGAAAGTTTGCACAGCAGAATGAGCCAATGTGAGGACAAAATTTGAGATACAGAAGATAAGTTTGCAATTAGTGACCAGGAAAAGAAAAATTTCTTTAAAATAGTAAGGGACAATGAGAAATCAATCTAGCAGCTGCTAGACAATGCAAAGAAGAATAACATAAGAATGATCGGAGTCAATAAAGAAACAGGAGAGAGTGAAGATGGCATAAAAAAACTGTTCACAGACGTGATGGCAGAAAAATTCCCAAGCAGGGAAAAGAACTTGACATACAGATAAGTGAGGCATACAGGACTCCAACTAGGCTTGACAAAAAAAAAAAAAATCTACAAATAGGCATATAATAGTTAAGATTCCAGAAACCCAACAGAAGAAAAAAATTCTACAAGCAGTTAGAGAAAAGAAACAAATCACATACAAAGGAAAGCCCATCAGAATCACAGCAGACTTCTCAACACAAACCCTCAAGGCAAAAAGAGCTTGGAGTGAAATATTTGAAGCCCTAAAGGAAAACAGCCTCCAACCCAGATTGATGTACCCAGCAAAACTATCTTTCAAAACTGATGGAGAAATAAGATACTTTCATGACAAAGAGCACCTTAGGAACTTCATAAATACCAAACCAGCACTCCAAAAATTTTAGACAATATCCTAGGAAAAGACAACAAGGATCACAATCCCAGGAAGCACAGCAGAATGAATCCATCAGGAATGACAAGAAATTAAACACAAAGGGGGAGAAACCAACAAAAAGAAAAGTCATAAAAATGACAAATCAATATGTATCAGTTATAACCATCCAGGTTAATGGTCTGAATTTGGAAATCAAAGAAACAGACTGGCAGAATGGATCAAGAAACAAGATCCAACAATATGCTGCACAAAAGAAACACACATAATTCAAAAAGAAACTCATAGACTGAAAGTTAAAGGGTGGAAAACAATACTCCATGGGACAAGAACACAAAAAAGCAGGAGTAGCTATCCTCTGTGAAGATCAAGTAGACTTCAAACCACCACTGATTTAGAGAAACAAAGAAAGACACTACATTCTTGTAAAGGGAACAATCCAAGAGGAAGAAATGACAATCATAAACATATATGCACCAAACACAAGTGTGCCCAACTATATAAAGCAAATACTAACAGACATGAAAAGTCAAATAAGCACTAATACAATAGTAGTGGGGGTTGTCAATACTCCACTGTCACAAATAGATAGATCAACTAAACAAAAAATAAGCAATGAAATACTAGAACTCAATCAAACTCTTGAACAAATGAACTTTGTAACAGATATTTACGGTGTTCCACCCACAAAATCAGAATACAGATTGTTTTCAGCTGCACATGGGTCATTCTCCAAAATTCACCACATACTTGCTCATAGAACATGTTTAAGTAAGTGCAAAGGAATTGAAGTCATCCCCTGTATATTATCAGACAATAGTGTGATGAAATTGGAGATCAATAGCAAAAGAAACCACGAGAATTTCATAAACACATGGAAATTGAACAACACACTTCTGAATAACCAATGGGTCACAGAGGAAATTAAAGAAGAAATCAGATACTTCCTACAATTAAATGACAATGACAGTACAACATATCGGAATCTATGCAATCCAATGAAAGCAGTCTTACAAGGAAAATTCATAGCAGTGAATACTCACATTAGGAAAACAGAGCGAGCCCAAATAAACAAAATGATGCTGAACCTCAAGCTTGTACAAGAAGTGGAGGACAAACCTAAAGCTCATACAAGGGAGGAAATTATAACGATCGGAGCAGAAATCAATGCAATGGAGACTAAGAGAATGATACAAAAAATCAATCAAGCCAAGAGTTGGTTCTTTGAAAGAATCAACAAAATTGACAAACCCTTAGCCAACCTTATCAGAAAAAGGAAAGAAAAGGCCCAAATCCATGCAATTAGGAATGAAAGGGATGAAATTACAATGAACTCAGCAGAAATCCAGAGGATCATCAATACCTACTTTGAGAACCTATATGTCAATAAGATGGACAACACAGAAGAAGTGGACAGATTCCTAGATACATATGAATTACCAAAGTTGAATGAAGAAGACCTGAAAATTGTAAATGACCCAATATCAATCAAAGAAATTGAAAACATAATTAAAAACTTACCAACTAAGAAAATCCCAGGTCCTGATGACTTCACTGCTGAATTCTACAAGACATTTAGAGAGGAACTACTGCCACTGCTGTTTAAACTCTTCAATGAAATTGAAAGGGAAACAATACTCCCAAATTCATTCCTGGAAGCAAGCATCACCTTGATCCCCAAAGCAGAGAAAGACGCCCCCCCTCAGAAAAAGAGAACTATAGGCAAATCTCACTAATGAACACAGATGCAAAAATCCTTAATAAAATACAGGCAAATAGAATGCAAAAGATCATCAAGATCATACATCCTGACCAAGTGGGATTTATCCCAGGGATGCAGGGATAGTTCAATATACAAAAATCAATCAATCACTATATCAATAGAGCCAAGGACAAAAACAATATGATCATCTCAATAGATGCAGAAAAAGCATTTGACAAAATCCAACATGTATTTATGATAAAAACCCACAAAAAATTGGAATAGATGGTCTCTATCTCAATCTGATAAAGCTACCTATGAAAACCAACAGCCAATATCATACTAAATGGTCAAAAACTGAAATCTTTCACACTGAAATCTTTCACACTAAAATCAGGAACAAGACAAGGATATCCACTATTACTACTCCTGCTCAATATAGTTTTGGAAACATTAACCGCAGCAATAGACAAGAGAAAGAAATAAAAGGAATAAAGATAGGTATTGAAGAAGTCAAATTGTCATTAATTGCAGATGACATGATACTCTATATAGAAGACACCCAAGAACTCCACCAAAAGTCTTCTAGACTTAATAACCAAATTCAGTCAAGTAGCTGGATACAAGGTCAACACAAAAATCAATAGCTTTCCTCTACACAAACAACAGACTCACTGAGAAAGAAATAGGATAAACAATTCCTTTCACAATCACACCAAAAAAAACTGAAATACTTCGGAATTAAGCTAACAAAAGGAATCAAAGACGTCTTCTCTGAAAACTATAGCACTCTGAAAAGAGAGATGAAAGAGGATATCAGAAAATGGAAAGACATCCCCTGATCCTGAATAGAAAGGATCAACATAGTGAAAATGGCCATACTTCCAAAACTGCTATATAGATTCAAAGCAATCCCAATTGAAATTCCAGCACCATACTTCATGAACCTTGAGAAAATAATTCAAAAATTCATTTGAAACAAGAAGAGACCTAGAATAACAAAAGCAATTCTAGGTAACAGAGACATGGCAGGGAGGATCACAACCTCCAACCTGAAACTATACTACAAGGCTACTATGATAAAACAGCATGGTACTGGCAAAGAAACAGACCTGAGGACCAGTGGAACAGATTAGAAGATGCAGAAATAACTCCAGACACACTCATTCACCTCATCTTCCACAAAGGAGCCAAACACCCTCACTGGAGGAAAGATAGCCTCTTTAATAAATGGTGCTGGAAAAACTGGGTTTCAACTTGCCAAAGATTAAAACTAGACCTATATCTCTCACCATGCACTGAATTAAAATCAAAATGGATTAAAGACCTAAATACTAAACTGGAAACACTAAACTGGCTGGAACAAGGGTTAGGTAGAACTCTTGAAGACATTGTTGCAGGAAAAGGTTTTATGAACAACATCTCAGTTGCCCATGAACTAGCACCATCAACAAGTGGGATCTCTTCTTATTCAAAAGCTTCTACATAGCAAGAGAAACTACCAGCAGTGTGAAGAGACAACCCACAATGTGGGAAAAAATCTTCACCTCCTCTTCCTCAGACAAAGGTCTACTATCTAGAATCTATAAAGAACTTAAAAAGATCAGACCTCCCAAATTTAAAGACCAAATCCAAAAATGGGCATCTGAAATGAACAGACATTTCTCAGACAAAGAAGTAGAAAGAGCAAATAAACATATGAAAAAATGTTCAACATCACTGATCATTCGAGAGATGCAAATGAAAACAACACTGAGATTCCACCTCACTCCAGAAAGAATGGCTGCTATCATGAAATCAACCAATAGCAAATGGTGGCTGGGCTGTGGGGAAAGAGGAACACTGGTCCACTGCTGGTGAGAGTGTAGACTGGTGCAATCACTATGGAAATCAGTATGGAGATACCTCAAAGGTAGGTCTACAGGTCCCATTTGACACAACTATCCCTCTGATGGGCATCTTCCCAAAAGAATTAAAGGAATCATACCACAGTGATATATGTGCATCCATGTTCATAACAGCACAGTTTGTAATAGCTAAAACTTGGAAACTGCCCAAATGCCCATCAACTGGAGACTGGATAAAGAAAATGTGGTTTCTTTATAAAATGGAGTACTACACACCCATAAAAAATGAGAAATTAGAGACCTTTATAGCTAAATGGATGCACATTGAGGCCATACTCTTAAGTGAAATAAATAGGACACACATGTGTAAATATCAAATAGTTTCTCTAGTGTGAGAAACTGAAAGTGTAAATAAGTACTAAAAGATATAATAGATAATGTGAAATAGGAAGAAAAGTGCAAAGGGGAAGGGGAAGTGGGAAGGGTAGGGGAAAGGAAAGAAGGGAATGGAATTAATATGAGAAAATGGAAAAATGGAAACAAAGTATAAATAGGGAGGGGTGGAGGGGTTGAAGGGAGGGCACAGGAATGGGGAAAAATAGGAACCAAGAGAGTATGTAAAGGTGCAGATTTCCAATGATGAATGTAATTATATTGCATACCTAAAATGTACCAATAAAATAAAAATTTTTTTAAAAAAGAAGATGCGGAAATAACTCCAGACCTGCTCAGCCACCTCAGCTTTAACAAAGAACCCAAACACCCTCACAGGAGGAAAGGTAGCTTCTTTAATAAATGGTGCTGGAAAAATTGGGTTTCAACTTGCCAAAGATTAAAACTAGACCCATATCTCTCACCATGCACTAAACTAAAATCGAAATGGATCAAAGATCTGAATATTAAAACAGAAACCCTATACCTGCTAGATAATAGGTTAGGTAGAACTCTTGAAGACATAGGAGTAGGAATAGACTTTATGAACAAAACCTCGTTCACATGTGAACTAGCACAAAAAAATCAACTAGGATCTCTTATTAAAAAGTTTCTGTACAGCAAGAGAAACCATCAACAAAATGAAGAGACAATCCAGAGTGTGAAAAAATTTTCACCAGCTGTCCCTCAGACAAAGGTCTACTATCTAGAATATATAAAGAACTTTAAAAAATCAGACCTCTCAAATTTAAAGACCCAATCCAAAAATGGGGATCTGAAATGAGTAGACATTTCTGAGGCAAAGAAGTAGAAACAGAAAGAAACATGAAAAAATTTTCAACATCACTAGTCATTCAAGAGATGCAAATGAAAACAATGGTTTCTCACTCCAGAAAGAATGGCTGCTATCAAGAAATCAACCAATAACAAATGCTGGCAGGGCTGTGGGGAGAAAGGAACCCTGCTCCACTGCTGGTGGGAGTGTAGACTGGTGCAATCACTGTAGAAATAAGTATGGAGTTCCTCAAAAAACTAGGACTAGAGGTCCCATTTGACCCAGCTACTCCCCTGCTGGGTATCTTCCCAAAAGAGTTAAAAGCATCATACCACAGCGATATATGCACACCCATGTTTATAGGGGTACAGTTTGTAATACTAAATCATGAAAACAGCCTAAATGCCCATCAACTGGTGACTGGATAAAGAAGATGTGGGGTTTTTTTATAAAATGGAGTACTACTCAGACATAAAGAATGAGAAACTAGAGACATTTATAGCTAAATGGATGCACATTGAGGCCATACTATTAAGTGAAATAAATAGGACACGCATGTGCCAATACTGAACCGTTTCTCTGGTGTGAGAAACTGAAAGTATAAATGAGTACCAAAACATATAATAGATAATGTGAAATAGGAAGAAAAGATATAAAGGGGAAGGGGAAGTAAGGGGGTAGAGGAAAGGAAAGAAGGGAAATAAAAATATGTAAAAAGAAGGAAAAAATGGAAACAAAGTTTTTGTAAATCAAGAGGGGTTAAGAGGTGAAAGGGAAGGAAGGGGAATGGAGAAAAAAACAAGAACCAAGATATACCATGTACAGGTACAAATTCCCAATAATGAATGTGATTATAATGTATACATAAAATGTACCAATAAACTTAACAAATAAAAAATAAAGTTTTATTCTGACTCAAAAAAAAAAATCAGACTCCACCTCAATTCTGTTTCTTTCCCTTCCCTGCTTTATATCTCTCTATAGCACTTGCCTTCTAATTTATTACTAAAACTGACTTATTGAGTTTTCTCTCTGTGTCCCTCCACTAAAATATATCTCCCTATGGACAGGAATCGTTTTCTATTTACTTTACTGTTGAGTCTCCAGCACCTAGAACACCTCCTGGCACAGAGGAGACAATATTTGTTCAATGAATCAAGACAAACTGCTCATTACCAAAAAAAAAAATCACTCAGCATTGTATCATTTTGTAGCCTTTCTCATATTTTAATTGGTTGATTTTATTAATTATGAAAGTATTCACTTAATGTTCCTCTCTTTTGCCAGACTAGAAGTAACAAAAGACAGTGCTCATACCACTGATTCTGTCTTTATACCACTGGTTGCCTAACAACTAGCACAGTGCCTGTGATTCGGCTGACTATCCAATGCCTACTAATATTTGCTAAATGAATGAGAGGTTAGCATGAATTCTGTGAAGGCTCTGTATTTCTGACAACACTATAAACAGGTACCACTTGAAAAAAGTGTCCTGATAAGACAATAGAGGCTTTCTTATCCATGAGGAAGAGGTTGTAAAACTAGATACGAATCATAGAGACAAAGTACCTCAGGCAGAGTCACAGTTAAAACTGAGCACACTGGGTTTGGGGTTTGTGTTTCCTTCCTTTTTTCTTTTGTATGATTATGAGTGTCATCTTTCTTCACAGATTTGTTAGCGTCTGAGAGGTATCAGAGCTTCTTCAGGGAATAAAAGAAAAGAATGTTATAGGATTATTCCAGCTTATTCCAGTTTACAAACCTAAATTGTCTGAAGGCTGAAAGCCAGAGAACTAAGCCAATGTTTCACTCCTGAGAGTAAAGCTGGTTTTGTGCTTTTAAAAAAAGGGTTCATATATATGAAGGTATCCTTGTCCAGAGAGGCTTTTTTTAAACTGTCTTAGCATAAAGATACATTAAATTTGTTTTAAAATTAGGAAAAATGGGTTTTCCTAGTGTTTTCGTTGGTGTTATCCTGCCATCTAGTGAGCACGAGTAGTATGACTCTCCTGCCCAGAGTCAAAACAAAACTGCAAGTCAAAACTCCCAAGAAGCTCATTCAACCAAGACCCCTTCCCTTTCGTGGAAGAGGTCAGTCTAACAGACTAATGCCTGTTCTTGGCATGTCCCGGTATTTTAAAAAAGAATTTTTCTATTTTTAGCTACCAAATAGGCAAATTTTATAAGCAAATTCTTGGTAATAAATCACTTCAATTGTACTTATGAAGAAAAACACCCTAATTAGGGGATGCAGCTCATTAATGTCTCCTCTGCTTCTGATTTCATAGCAAACAGGCAGATGTTGCAGGTCAGGTGGGCCTGGGACACTTTTCCAGTCACTACAATACAAAGAAGCTGTGGGACAATCGTAAAAGAAAGTGTAAGGATTTTCACACTTTTAGATGCCTATGAACTTCTTGCCTTTTAGATGTGAACACAAATGTTTCTGCTTATTTTCTAGCATTGACTATAATCATAAAAATCTCTAAATTATATGACATTATTTATCTCCTAATAAATTTAAATTATTGCATTCAACTGAATTACAAGTCCTGGAAAATGGCTATTGAGCTTTTGTAGATCATTTTTTAAAAAATCTTCAGGATTACAATATACTGTACCACTTCGTACAAGACCCTAAAAAGTAGAGAGAATTACTCTCTGCTAAATGCCAAACCACTGATATGTTTGCTTCATTTCTCACCACACTTACTTTGTATAATAGGGGTGACTTGTCTGCTGGAGAAACATCACTTTTTTTCAATAATCTCCACATTCATTCTGAAGGTAACAGAGAAAGAAAGCACTACATGATACAGAAATTGGAATGCGTTTCCTTAATTGTTTATCATAGAAACAAAAAGGAATTGTGTGGACTTGAAAGACCACCTGGTTCAGCCAGTTCGGGCAGGGACAGATCTAGAAAGTAAGAAAGTCTCCACATTTACATCTTTAAGGGAAATCTTTCCATCACGATGGAAGCACATATATAAGACAAACCAAAAATTTGTGGTGCAGGCCTTATAACCTAGCAATTAGTATCGCTTCTTGGCCTTTTAGCTAAGATCAAGTATAATCTAGCAATTAGTTTCTGTTTTTAAAAAAAGGCAAGCATTTCTCTGATTCATTTTACTCAAGGGACTGAAGTAAAGCGTTTCTCATTGGTAGGATAATTAGAATTATGGGTACTGCATGCACAACATATATCTTTATAAGAAGAAAAAAGAGTGAGGTGTTTATAGAAACTCCAAAAGCATAGACTGCATCTTTTTTATTTAAAGAAATAGCTCTTTAGTAGGTAATAAGTAATTAATTTTATTTTATCTTATACTGGGAATAAAGTTTTAAAATAAAGGTGGTTTTAAGTGTTTACTAAGAACATTACCAATACACCATTAGCATTCATGTATTTTTTAAAAGTGTTTGTGAAAGACTTTTTTAAATTTGTTACTTCCGTGTTTCACTCCCCTGTGACTTAAACAATGAAGAGATATTTTCTAAATACCTGCAATTTTTGCATGCATTTCAAGGCATCTTTCTTTATCCTTCATGTATCCACTAACCATGGACTACCTCTGAGAGTTTATTCTAATCCCATAGAATTATAAAAAATTTTTTCCAAATTCTATGCATGATTTGAAATATTTTGTGACAGAAGAGTAAATGTTCCAGAGCAATAAATATGTTCTAGCAGTATTGAAAGACTCAGGGGGCTGGAATGGAAGGCTTCTATGAGGGGAGGAATGATTCAGTTTATGGGGGACTTTGCAGACCAGGATAAAGAACAAGAACTTGGTCTTCTAAGGGAGTAGTTTTCAACTCAGCAGCTAATCAGAACCAAATTTCTTTATTTTTGTTTCTCTTTTCATGATATTCATTTTGAAATTTCAATTAATATTAAAGGAAAATTGGGCTGGGGATTTAGCTCAGTGGTGCAGTCTCCTGCCTTGCAAGCACAAGGTCCCGAGTTTGCTCCCCAGTACGAAACATATATATATATATGGAAAATAGAAGGCTTCATATTATTTATCAAAGAAGATACAATTTTTCTGATTTGAGAAGTAGCACACATTCAAGAATAAGCAGCCATTCAAAGTTTCAGGAGGCAAATCTCAGGAAAACTAAGCTGGCAACGATAAAAGCAAAGAGACCCAAGTTGGCGGGACTAACTGGGAACCATTGAAACAATTCAGACATCAGGGTCAAAGGGGGAGGGCCTGAGTGGTAATGGTTCATGAGAAGGAAAAAAATGTGACAGATATTTTGAGAAAAGATTTCATTTTTATTAATGAGTTTTTTGATGAGCACTGTATGATTGTTCACAGAAGCCACTGCATAGTAGATAAGTGGCCTCCAGTGATCCTCGCCTCCTGGGGCTCATGTCTTGTGTAATCCCATGAGTGTGTGTGTGTGTGTGTGTGTGTGTGTGTGTGTCTGTTGGATACAAAATAGAGAAAAAGTGATGCAGTATCACTAATAGCCAGTGAGGTACTGAAACCCTTGGTTCAACAACCTCTGAGCTGAGGAATGGGCTCCTGCCCACAGCTGTGTGGGTGAGGGAGAAGCAGACCTTTCCTCTGGTCATTAAAACCAATGCATGGGAAACCCAGACCACAGCCCAGCACAGCGGCAGCCAAAGTCCCAGCCAACAGAAACCATGAGATAATAAACATGTGTTGTTTTCAGCTACTAAGTTTGGAGGTAATTGGCTATGCAGCAAATAGAGAACTACTATAGTTCTAATGTATTCTGTTGTTAGATGAATAGGTAGTATTAAAACTAATCAGACTCAGTTATATGGAAAACATATAAATGCCTCCAAAAAAATCACCTGTGATAAATTCTTTAGAAACTAACAAATCTTCGTACAGCTGTTTTTAAGCCTAAATTTACCAATGAATTGTTAGGTGTTTATAAGAAGCCTAAATTAACCTGTTTCTTGAGGAAATTTCTGTATTTCATAGGAAAAGGGAGTTTTGGAAGCTCATCTTTCCTTTAAAATCTATTAGTATGTATAGGTCTCTCCTATCTCCTATTGGTTGCTGTCATCTTTGGTCAGTGGTGCTGCTATAGTTGCAAAATGGCCATATGTTCACTCCACACACACATACACAGTCACTGGTGTGTATAAACATATATACACTGAAATGTTTGCACATCTGAATATATGGCATCTGACAATAAAAAGTGGCTGTTTGTACCTCCATGTCTGCATTCAGTGGAGCAAAAAAGCATAGAATCACAGCTACCCAGCGTGCATGTTGAGATAAACAAAGACATCCACAAAAAGGATGCTGCCTAATCCCACAGGAAAAATCCAATTCATATGCATATAAGCGTTCCCCAAATGACCCTGTGCATGTTGATAGATGTCTTGTGATGAATAAGTACAGACTCAAATAAATGTGAGAAACACTATTAAAGTGCTAAATACCTGTCTTTAATACATATCTTGAAAAATTCTGCTTTCCAATGCTTTCCACAGAAAGCAGAGAGAATGTAAATATCAAAGATATGGTCAAATATTAAGTATTTTGCTTTGATTCTTCAGAAACAAATCCAAGCAAGGATTAACCACGTAATTTTACTCATGTCTATGCAGAAATGTTGACATTTCTGTGGACATAAAAGTTGGGAGAGATGCAGAGAGAACCAAGCAGGTGGCCAGCTTCCCCACCCATAGAAATGTAATAACCTCTTGGCAAAGAAAATGTTGCCTCTGACAATGGAGAGCATGATTTTTCCTTATCCACTTTCAACGGAGCAGCAGTTGTCCTACAGACTGAACATAATTGCTTCTATTAGGGCTTCTGCTATTCCCAAACCCAGTCAGTAACTCACTCCTCTGGTCTCTCACAGCAGTATATACAAACCCCCATTACAGAAACTCTTATACTACACAGTTCTTAATTTGGGGCCCATATGCCCCTCAATCTGCTAGAGGCCAAGAACAGCCGCTTGCCTATCACCATACCTACTACTTGGTGATTACCTAATAAATGCTTCTTGAATGCAAGGAGAGTGAAGTTAAAGTCAGCTGAATGACACAGACTTCACATAATGGGAATCCTTCTGAGAAGGGCTATTATGCTGTCCTACAGAAAGAGTGTGGTCATGAAGCAGGAAGCCTGATTCTTACATCTGAAAGCAGATGGATGGAAGACCCAGGGGCATGAGGCTAAGTCTTCAGACCAATGAATCTTCAAAAGAGAATACATCAGAAAACATGAATGTATGTTTTATTTCTTCAGTGGCTTCTCCTATGTGTATATCAGAAATAATAACAACAAAAGGCCTAAGATGGTGTAATTGTGCTATCTTGGAAATAAGGCTTTTCAAAAGCATGTTGAATGTGGGTAAGAATGGGTGAGCCTTTACTGGCTGCTAAAATGTGATAGATGTTAAGGATAGTCAGAAGTATATATTATTAAGTATAAAATATTAAACACAATCAGAGCAATTTTTGAACCCTCAAATCACAGCTCTCCATTATTCAAGCCCTCCACCTTTAATTTTCTTAAAGCTGTTTTATTTTCCTATATTATCAGTATCTGAAATATATGTTCATTTTTAAATTTTCAGTTTTTTCTATTATATGGTCTTATAAGCTTAGAACAGTATCTGATAACCATAAGTATTTATCAAATAATAATTTAATTCCCACATTATGTTGTATTGAACTGTTGGGAACAAAATTACAATCAGCAACTACTGTAGATAATAAAGAAGACGTGTATATATAATATGAAGAACCACCTCCATCACAACAGCTACAAGTGCTACAACTGCTACTATCTCTACTATTACTACTATTACTATGACTACCAGTGTTGCTAATTATGACTCATAATGACAACAAATAAACCTTGAGGTATGTAATATGTGCCAGGTATTGTACTATTTGATATGCATGAAATCATTTAATTCTCATAAGAACTCCACTAAGAAAAGAGTAAATACAAAAGTTTATATTATTGAAATGGACTCTCATAACTCAAAGAACTTACCCACTGTCAAGCTTCACCAATAATTTCAGGGATACCAAAAAAAAAAATCAAGGAGCCAAAGCACAGCAAGCCGAGCCTGAGGAATCCCAAATGTCCCAGGTCTTCCCTTCTTGTGGTGGTACACACTTTCTGGCCCTGAACCATAGGCAAGTTCTCCAAGGAGGTTTATGGATCTCCCCCTCAGAGTAGGGAGCATTTAAGCTATGAAACATCATATGTAGCCTTAAATATCATGAAGATTACTTTGAAAATTCTGTCTATGAATTTTGAACAATGTGCAGAGCAATGAATTTTCTTGAAAAAATTAGGTATGTGTCTTAGTCTATTTGGGGCTGCTATTGCCACATACCATATACTTGGTAGCTTATAAGTTTGAGAAATCCAACTTCAAAATGCCAGAAGATTTAAGGTCTAGTAAGAGGCCATCTCCTAGTTCATAAATGGTCATCTTTTTGCTGTGTCCTTTCATGGCAGGAGGGGCAAATAAGTTCTCTGAGGTCTCTTTGATAAAGGTACTAATCTTATTCATTAAGGCTCAGCCCTAATGAACTAACCATTAACCAAAAACTTGTTTTCCAAGTACCATCCTATCAAGGGTTCCAATTTCAATATATAAATTGGGAAGAGGAGAATATAAACATTCAGGCAACATGGAAACCGTAGAAGCCAAGATGGTGAGTCTTTAACAGCTCTACACTTCAGAAACAGGTACAACTGGCCAGGAGCTCACTGTTTATTTCTTTAAATTAATAATCTTTACTTCTCATGACAACGAGAGTGCTATGGTTTCTATTACAATACTTATACACACAGAGTCACAATTGAAAAGATACATTAAACCATCTTATTCTTCCAATCTGAAATTGTGCATCAGCCTTTCACAGACATGGATCTCTGACCCGGAATTTTGATCCTAGTTGTAGAATCAAGTACCTCAAAGGAAAGGTAGAGAACACATCTGAAATCCTTAATGGAAAGAAGTTATATTCCATGGGAGATAAAGAACAGACCAGACATCAGGGTTCTCAGAAATCAGCTCATATATTAAATGATCTTAAAATCTTAGCCTTGGCTGCTAAGAAATCTAAGGGTGTGGAATTGCACCATATGCAGGTGAACTGGTGGTAAAGCAGCGTTCTGTATGTCACTCCTTAGGACAAGAGAACTTCCGCGCCCTTCTAAGGAGGCAAGAAGAATTTCCGTCTTTCTGCACCTTTCTTCCTCAGTACACTCTGGGAAATCTCTCTTCTTCCCAACTCCCTCCTATGCCACAATTCTGACTGAAACACTTCAAAACCTTAAATCAATTATTTTTCATATTAATTAATCTAAATGTAGCCAATATATTATTCAACTTTCAACTTAAGAGTAATATCTGCAATTCATGTATCGTTAGGTAATTTTCACATCTTTTAACTAAAAAATTGGTTGAGACTCTGCACAAAGTGTCATAAGGCAAGATGAGGATAAACAGAATCATGGTAAATAAAGGTGAAATAAACTGAAACAAATCTACAAGGAGCATCCATTTGGCAAGAGCTGTGGGGAAGATTTGGATGAACTGTTTGCTTTTCCAAAAGTTCCAAATCAGCCCTAAATCTTAGTATTTACTTCAGGGAACTCTTAGGATGGTGACACAAATTTCTGGAAAAAAATAATATGTTGCCATATATGACCTCATTATCACCACTAGGAGCTGCCTGGAAATTAAAGGAGGGG
This sequence comes from Heterocephalus glaber, assembly GCF_053883595.1. Lineage (NCBI taxonomy): Eukaryota > Metazoa > Chordata > Mammalia > Rodentia > Bathyergidae > Heterocephalus > Heterocephalus glaber. The sequence goes on along the minus strand of NW_028258308.1, from coordinate 677,047 downwards.
AGAAAGTGTGCCTGTCCAATATACTTCACTGACAGCCTTTGGAAGCCTCCTGCTGCTGCAGAGGGAGGAATCTAGGCAGGAAATCCACCCGCTCAAGATCCTGAAACTAACGACACAGGCTATTGTGGCTTGTGTCTAGATGTCCCCCCAAACCTCATGTGGTCTTAGGTGGGGCTTTTTCAGAGATGCTTGAATCTAGAGTGTGTGATTAATTCATGGTGTAATAGTAGGCCCAAGAGCACTAGGATTAAAGGTGTGAGTGCTACCTGCCCTAAGTAGTCTGAATAAAATAAAAGAGCAGGATGACGCACTAAGGTCTCTTGTTGCTTTTGTAGTCTTCTACCACCATGAACTGTTGCCCCTCTGCCATGTGCCACCCTGCCTTGGAGCCAGCCGATTATGGGTTGAAACCTCTATGAACTGTAAGCCAAATAAACCTTTCCCCCCTTTAACTTGTGGGAGTCAGGTATTTTGTCTCAGCAATGAGAGAAAAGTAACTAACACACAGGCAACGCTCTATTTTCTGTCCCCAAGAAAACATGGGAAATCCACTTGTACACTAGACCCTACACCAAATAGGAAGCAGAAAACTGTGCTCTTGGGGAGGATTAAGAACTTTTTAAAGTCCAATCCCTAAGATTCAGACATATAATGCTTCACTAAGAATGAAGCTAGAACAGGAAAATCAAGAACTTTTTTCTTTCCCCACTGCAAGTCTTGCATCAAATACCAAAGAACAATTATCTATTATTAACAGAGGAACAAAGAAAGGTCCCCTGAATGGCAGAGTCATGCAAAAGCTACTGAAATCCAGGAATGGAACCCAAATATTGAAAGAAAAGCCAGCACTCTGTGTCTCACCAAGCAGGATCAGTTCTGACCCCATTTATAGAATTTAGTTTTTTAATTTTCATTGCACTAAAATATCAGTAAAGCTCAAATTCAGATATACCACAGTATAGATTGATTTACCCTAAACACTCACACACACACACACACACACACACACACTAATGACTTTGTAAAAGAAAAGGCATGCTTATTTCTGAGCATACAAATCACTTATATCCATCTCTACTATTTTACACATAATATCCATCTTTCAGTTTTTTAAAATTATGCAACATTCAAAAAAATCAAGAAAAAGACCCATTGTCAAGCTATGAAATAGCACACATAACAAGAGAAAAAAGAGTCAACAGAATCAGACACTGAAAATGCTATTTTCAGGCTGAGATTTTAAATTAACTACGACTAATACATTAACTGGTCTAATGTAATAGATGTATGGTACATGTAAAATATATTTCAGCAAGACCAAAATGCTTTTCAAAAAAAGACAAAGATAAAAAATTCTTTCAATGGGCTAGACAGAGAAGAAAAAGAAATGAGAATAAGTGACAAAAAATTATACAAACTAAAACACAAAGAGAAAAAAGAAAAATTAGAAAGAAAAGAATATGTAAGGTCTGTGGAACAATATAGTGGACTCTCAAGTTACGACTGGCCTGACGTACAAACAACTTGGGTTAATTAGGCTAATGGACCTAATTCTGCCCTTGTTATCTATAGTGTGTACCCAAGTAAACATCCAGATTTCAGCTGTACTGACTTACAGCCAACTTGACTTACAACCAGCCCTCAGGAACAGATCAAGTTCTTAAGTCAAGGGTCCACTGTATTAAACAGTCTATAAGAAACAGGTAATTGTAGTCTCTGAAAAGGAAGAGAGAAAATCAGGGTATAATTCATTTCTGTATGTTAAAAGAATCCATTTCACAGGAGGGAAAGCAGATACATATCTCTTACATCAATCAGAAAGATATTTAAGGTGCTTTTTTTACACTTACATCCTGTTTATAAATTGGAGTCTTTCCTGCAAAAATAGAAAATATATTTATTATAAAATACTGATTATAAAAATCAATCAAGTATTGATTGTAACATCAACATTTTTTATAAAGAGAAGGTAGAATGGTTGGATAACTCATATGTAGTGAATGTTTGTGAAATTTGAGTCTTATGCATTTGAAAAATGAGGGAAAGTTCTTAATTGACCCATTAAAAACAATACACACATACACTTTACAGTAAATCACAGAAAAAGTAGTTCATATCTAAGAATTTCTTAGATTCCTTAATTAGTAGTCCCCCGGAAGAGTGGGATGGTGTAACACATTTCTGAATTATATTTATAATAGGTAGTGTAGAATAATGGGAAGATGAAAACTTGGTAGCAGAAAAGTCTGGGTATCAGTGCTGCCTCTGCCATATTTTTTTTATAACCTTGAGCCACAGTTTTTCAACTACAGAGTAGGGATAATTATACATATTTTAACATTGCCATGAAGATTAAATGAAGTAAGGGAAGTGCATAGTATATAGTGCATCTATGATCCACTTTCCTCAGCTGTTTTCCCAATCACAGTGATTACACAGAACATCTTTGACCTGATTGTGTAGTCAAATAACTAATTCAAATATTTGCTTATAATAGAACCAGTCTATTGAACTAAATTGATTCTTTGAGTTAGTTAAAATGTTTAAACTGACAACTTATGAAAAAGATTTAATGTTATAGCTGATCTCATGGAGAAAAAAATTGCTCCTGTTGTTCCCTTTGAAGAGGAAATCATGGTGCAGCTGAGCACAAATTCTCTCAGTGCTCCTGGGTACTTTGCAATATGAAACTTGTTGACAGTGATTGCTTTCCTGTGCTAGAATACATCCAACATCAGCTTCAAGTTGAGCACTATTGCTATTATTACAACTGTCATTTTTCTGGAATTTTTAAACTTCATGGGGGAAAAAGCAACAATTTAGGACCTGTGGGGAAAAGGTAGGTGGAGTACATTAATCTCATAACTTCTCCCACTAGGTTCAGATTTATGGAAACAGGACTTACTTCAAGCTGGAGTCTGACCGCCATATCTGAGCCCAAGAGCTCTTGGAAGAAATACTAAAGACAGCTTAGCCACACTTGCTTTTGATGAACACAAGCACCACCTAAGTACAGCTGGGACTTGCCTGCAGATTTGTGAAGGTTGTTGCTCGTGAGTCACTACCCTAACCCCCTCCACCTGCCAACTGGTCCAATCCCAAGATCTCCCAATTGCTCTCCGTTGGTCCTGCTGCCTCACTCACTGATACACTGGCTTGTCCATATTTCCTCCCATTGTCTGCATCCTGCTTTCTAGATGCTCTGGTTCTCACTGTTTCTATCAAAAGATGTCTCAGAAATTTCTGCTCCAGTTGGGACATTTCTGGTAATACACACTATAATAAAAGATTAAAAGTATTTTGTGCTTTGAGTATAATTATATGTACTGTTGAAATCATTTGAGTTCTATTTCTTCTCTGGCTCTGATGATTTGGAGCAGGTTACTTACCTAGACTTAGCCAAACAGCAAAATTTGAAGGCACAGTCCTCTAGACTCCCAAGTCTGCTCAGGATTTCTGACACCAACTACAAGGAGTTAGAATCCAACTACAGAGTTAAAGGGTGAAGTCTACAACAGATCAGCCTCACTTTTAACACCAACTGCAAGGTCCAGGAGGTACCCCAAGGCATCCTCACATTTGGTAATTCACTAGAAGGACTCACAATACTCACCAAAGGCTATTATTCTCATGATTATGGTTTATTATAAGGCACAGATACAAAAATCCCATTGTCCTCAGGACATGTTGCTTTCTCAGCAGTGATGTATGACAACACATGTATTGCCAACCAAGCAAGCTGACCCAAGTCTCCACAAGCATAATTTTTGTTGGAACTCTGTAAGGTAGTGAGTGATTAATTGATTGATTGTGCACATTGTAGAAACTCATCTTCCAAGTCGGCTGACACATGATGCAAAGGTCCAAGCCCAAAACCACCTGGTTGGCCTTTTGAATTGACCAGCTCCAACCCATAGACTATCAGGCATGGCCAGACAAGGCCAGATTGCATTCCAGAAACCCAATGCAAAGTCCAGAACTTCCTCTGGGGAAAACCAAATTCTCTACTGTATGTTACTTAACATCACTGAGCCTCAGATTTTCATCTGTAAAATATGGATATTCATCCTCACCCTATCTGTGACTTTCAAATTTAAATTCAAAAAGAGTGAAGCAATGCTCTAGGTTCAGAAAATCCTAGCCAATGAGAGAAACCTTTAGTTTTCCCCTAAAATAGACTAGTTTCTGTCTGACTCAAATATTGCCAAACAGCTCCTCCCTCCACACCATTTGACTTCTCTCTTCATGGGAATTATATACCTGCCTGGTGCATTATCACAATGTTGTAAAACCAAATAAATTTCATTGAATCTTAAAATAAAAATGAATCCATGTGTACATGGAAATGCTCATTAATCAAACTTCTTTTGAAGATAATGGCTCTTCCTCAGGTGCTGGAACTTATGCTGAGAGAGTGGCCATCTGAATGAAGTGACTGATGAGCCATAGGGGAATGTCCTTTAGATCACATCCAAAGAAATGGCACAGTTTGTAAGTGGATTCTTCTTCTGAGTGTTTGTGTCCCCAGAATCCGTAGGTTGAAACCCTAGCATGTTCTGTATTCAGAGCAAGGCTTTGGGAAGTGACTAGATTTTGAAGGGAGAGCCATCGTGGTTGGTGTTTGTGCCCTTATAAAAGAGACCTAAGAAACCCTCACTCCTCCCACTGTGTGAGGACACAACAGGAAGGCACTGTCTCTAAGGAAGAAAGTTCTCAAAAGACAAGAGTATTCTGGGCCCTTTATCCTGGACTTAGCAGCTTCCCAGACTGAGAGAAATAATTTCTGTTGTTTATAAGCTACTCTGTCTGTGATAATTTGTTACAGCAGCTCAAAAAGACTATGGCAGTGGATGGCTGAATTTTCCTCTCTATTTCCCCAGAATATTTGTCTGTGTTTTCTCTTTCTTGGTTAAGTAACACTTAAGATATTTTAGTCCTGTAGTGTCAGTTTTACATTAAATACACCCAGATAGAAGCTAAGTGTATCAACAGTTTGGTGTTTTTTTTTTAGAATAGGCAGTATATTGACTGCTAAGTTTGAGACCCATCCTCCTACATGTCTTTTGTACTTTCAGGAACTCAGACTCCTTTGTTGATGAAACCCAACACAGTTTGCCCTCTCTGCTCCCTAAGAGAAAAAGTCCAACTCCAACCATCAGGCAGTGTCTTAGAGCTCTGCATCTCTCCAGTGAGTGTGGTCAGATGTAGCCCCGTTCTGATACCCAGGTAGCTCCGTCCAATCTCAAAGGGACCAAAGGAGCCACAAAGCCCCAGGTGACACATTATCCTCTATGGAGAGCTACTTGATAGGACCCCAGTTTGGCTAAGGCTGCTTTGGGCGAACGCAAAAATGCAAATCATTTCCATTTTGATGAATGATTTATAAGTTCTGAGTAGTGTGGTTCCAATACAAAGAGGCCAATTACTCCTAACCTGTGCTCTGCTGCAGAGGAGGACAAATGAGATTGCATAAACAAAAGAGAGGGGACAGATGCAAACACGACCTGTTTCTGAGAGGGAAGACTGTTCTCCCCCAAAGCCTGTGCTTCCTCCATAGAGTCAATCCAGGAGACTAAACAGGAGGAGACTGCATGTCTTCATCTGATGTGGCCCAGCTCCAACCTGTTGGAAACTTTGTCTGCTCATTTAAGAGATAGGAAAATTAGGAATATGAAACAAGGCTTTCGCCTGTAATTTAAAGAGGCAAGCACAGGCATTATTTCTAAACAAACTCGTGCTGTGTTTCATATTGTAATCCAACAGGATCTGGCAGAGATCAGAGGGCAACTGGCTGAGGATACAGAAACAAAGGGGCAGAAAGGCTTGAAAGAACTGACAAAGATGAGGAGCTTATGGCCAACAGCAGCAGAGTCAGGGTCGGGGCAAGGGAGGAGCCTGGGGCAGATGAACCAGGGGGCCACTGAACAGAGCTGTAAGACTGAACCAGAGAACACAGCCACCCACAGTGCTGGGGCAGGCCGATGATCCAGGGAATAAACAGCATGACCTCAGATTCCACTCGACCTCCAACCTCTCTCTGACACTTTCCGTTGGCATTACCCACTTATACATCTGAGAACAAAAGCAAAATGAACATATCCAGCCCAAACCATGAAAGATGAAAAGAGCACTTGGATGTAGAAACAATAAACAGCACAAGAATGCTTTATACGTTTATTCATTTAATGTTATATACAGATATGCCTTGTGCTGTGAGTTGTTTTCCCACATACTATGTCTTTTCAATCTTCGACCCATCCTGGTCTAACACATAGGACACAAGTGACTTGAGGATATTAGTGATAAATAAATGTGAATCCTATCTATAAATTGGCACATCTTGGAAATTTACATCATTTAATAAATTATTAGATATTAAAATCTTCCTTGTTCAAATGTTGAATGTGAATATGCATTGTCCTGAATAAATCATTTTTATGAATTTCAATATATTGAAAATACAATCTCTTGTGTCTGACTTATTCATTATAGATTTGCCTAGAATTCTTTTCTCATTAATCAAGGACTTGGAAACTCAAATACTGACATTATTATAAAATTATAGAATTAAATTAATTAGAAATGATTTGAATAGTAATTTGACTTACTCTACTTTGGGGAAGACTATAAACAAGCCATTCAGATGGGTGAAAATCTACCCTGCATTAAAATCCCATCATCTCTGTGTAGCTTATATGATAGCCCTCAAAAGGATATGTTTATGTCCTAATCCTCAAGACCCAGGACTATTACTTTATTGGGAAAAAGAAGATCTTTGCAGATAAATTGAAATTAAAGACCTCGAGAAGAGTTGATTATCCTGCATTATCTGAGTGGGCCCTAAATCCAATGACAAATGTCCTTGTAAAAAAGGTACAGAAAAGGAAAAAGGTACAGACACACAAAGGAGAAGGTGATATGAAATAAAAACAACACAGCTTTGGTTTTGTCTCCTAGCATCTCTTCAGCACTTACTCAATATAGAAGGTAGAATTGTGTACCCAAAAAGGATGTGTTCAAATCTTAATCACTGGTTTCTGTGATGTGACCCTATTTGCAAATAGGATCTTTGCAGATATTGTCAAGTTATGGTGAGGGCATACTGGATTACAATGTACCCTAATCCAATGACTTGTGCTTGCTTATAAGAGGGAAATTTGGAGACAGACACTGAAATCTGGAGATAGTCACAAATTTAGAGAATGCCTATGGCTACGGAGGCAGAGATGGAAATGACAAGTCTACAAGCCAAGAAATACCAAGGATAACCAGCAACCACCAGAAGCCAAGAAGGAGCAAGGAGTGAGCCATCCTTGGAATCTTTGAAGAAACTGTGGCCTTACCTATATCTTGATTTCAGACTTCCACTCTCCAGAACTATAACAACAAATTTCTCTATAACAACAAACTTCTGTTGTTTTCTGCCATCTAAGTTTGAAGGAATTTGTCACAGCAGCCCTGGAAAACTAACAGACCATGTATACAACACACAATGGAATCTGTGCCTGTATGGACATGCAAATGTTACTACGCTTCAAAGTATTGCAAAGAAACAGTGGCTTCCATGTTCCGTGATTTTGAGAGGGATGTTACCTTTTTAAAATGAGAAAAAACAGTGTCAGGAGGGTTCTGTGGTATTCACAACTTTCACCATGCTGACCATGCTAGATGACCAATACCTGGGCAATACAATATAACTCTGTATTAATCTATACCTAACATTTTTGTGATTATTTTAGAAACTTTATTAAAGACTCTAAAAGAGCAGTTATTAGCCAGACACTAGTTTACCCCCCAGAGCCATTTGTCAATGTCTGGGGACATTTTGGTTTGTCCCAGTTGGGAGGTATTACTGGAACCTAGTGTGTTGATGCTGGGGTTGCTACTAATCACCCTACAAAGCACAGGAGAGCTGCCCTGCCTCAAACAGTGATCTTTCCCAAAATGTAAATAGTGTCAATGTTGAGAACCCTAATCTAAAGGAATAGTCCAGGACTGTGGGGTAGGAAGATCATCTGCAACTGTAGAAACAGTGAACCAATCCATGTTAATCCTAGTAAAGATTATTAGTGGAAAGCACATAAAGGCACACCTCAAAGGGGCCAGGTGGCTGCTTCTCACTGGGGGCTTCTCATTCACTAAACAACAGTATTTATAACTGTGCTTTGCTTTCACCATCTTTGAAATAGGGATTTGAAATAGTACATAGATTTGTTAATGTGAGGGAATGAGAAAAATATAACAAAAATGCTTGACACAGTCCCTTCCTACAGTAAGTTCTCCAGGAATATAAACTACTTCCTATCATCACTAGCATGACCATATCGCTATCATGATGGCTACTAACAGAGTCTTAGGGGCCATTCGCCCTACCTGTACTTTTCCCCAAAATAACCCTTTCATCTCACTTCTGATTTTTTGTTGTTGTTTTTATATTACCTAATTCCATCAGATCTCTAGAAAACTGAACAATTGATCTTGGACAAAAATTTTAAAACCAACCCAAAATTCATTTCCACAAAAAATATATAAAAATGGAACTAAGTGCAAAATGAAACCCATGTTTTCTTCACATTACCAACCATCACTACCAAGATACAGGCTTCTTTTCTGTATTTCCTTATTTTGTGAAGAAAAAGGAAAAAGTCTCCATCCTTTATTTGTTTTTTTTTCTTGGTTTGGCCAGAAGAATCCTGAATTTTCCATTACCCAGCTATGTGTCTGAGAAGTGTTTCTATTATTTTATGTAAATCAAGCTGGTTACATGCTTCTGTAAACATTCTTAAATGTGTTTGGTGTATCAGCGGTCTTTTAAAAAGCAGAAGACTGCATTCTCTAAACCATGAATTTGACTAGGAAAAAGACACTAATTAGTTTTATGTACCTGATCCTCAAGTGAGTCTCATGATGACTAAACAAAGGAGCTGTTTTTAATTTTGTTTTTGGGTTATGAAACTAAGTCTCTGAGAGATAAAACAACCATCACAAGGTTTACAAGGGGATGAGCCCAAACACAAACCCAGGTCCAAAACCCTCCAAAGCCTGGCACCTTTAGTGACTCAACACGCTGCCTGTCAGCCATCTACTCTCTGGCTCCTCTGTCTCAGCTACAGAAAAGAACAACTGGACACCATTTCGATCACTCTAAAAGGCCACTGGGGTGAGTGAGCCCGAGGGCTTCAGTGGCCCTAGGAAGGTTCTGCCTAACTCTCCTGTAGCTACAACCTGATGAAGAGCTCACTTCTCTCATCAAAGTCTATGTCAGTAACAGTTTTAAAAACAATTTTGAACTCTCCCAATCCTTGCCCTAGTGCCAAATGTCCACCCATGTTGCCCTTATGCCATTTGCTTCTTGCACCCACCCTAACATCTATTTGTCTTAAAACTCAGAGGACATAAGTGCCCACTGGAGAAGTGGATGCTCATTATCTCAGAAGGATATTCCAAAGAAAACTACACCAAACTGAACCCAGACAGGACAGGGAAAGCCTAACAGAATGTTCTTCTTTTTCTCATGTTCTCAGATGGCCACAACCTGAGCTTGCTCTCTCCATTCTTAATTTCTTCTTGGCCTTGGCTTATTTTCCTGACAGATTCTGTACTACTTTCTTTCACACATATTGTATGTACTTCACTGGTAAGAGGATGTCAAAGCCTATAATAAACCAGAGACCAACTTCATAGGTAGCATTTGTTGAGCAATTTCTGTGACCGAGTCACTGCTAAAACACTTTTTATACCGTCAACATACTGTATGTCCATATGGAAGTAAAAGAAGAGTGAAAGAAACTTTCATCTGACTTCCAGCAAATGTGAAAAGCCAAAAGCTACCTACCATTGACAGAGGCCTGCTGTGGGGTGTGGTTTATACTGGCCTCCTGCAATATTTAGTCACTGGCAAACCAGCATCCCCTGGCCTAGTTCTTGTCTACTAAATGAGGACCTTTGAAGCAAAGGGGAAAAAAAAGGCTTGCAAGTCCAGGCCAAAGTCTGGCACTCAAAAATTATCAGGAGTCCATATAAATGGCAGTATTTGGTTGCACGATCTACACTCTGCAAAAAGTACTTCTCATGAGGAATGCACATGTCTACGTGGACTGCAAAGCAACCCACGGCAGTGTCTTTTTTCCTCTTGGATCCTGTTAACACTCTTGCTTTTGTCTCCAAGCAAAACAACCTACAGCAAGAAAATAAAAGTGCATAGCACTTTTAAAATGCAGGAAAACTTTTTCTCTCAAGAAATCATGCACAATTTTCCCCAAAAGCATCTTAACTGTTTTGCTGGCACACAGAAATATTCGGAAACAGACGTCACCACAATCTCATGCATGTCGATGGCTCAGTAGCATTTTCATACAATCTCACTTGTCCTCAACACTACTCTGATGAAGAAGCAGAAAAACTATTACAAAATGACTTGTAAGCTATGAAGTGAAGTTCAAAGATGGCATATTTCAGCTTTCTGTAAGAGTCACATATTCTTAACCTTAGATTCTTTTTTCTTTTATGAAAAAAATTTATAAGAAAATAATAAGAGAATAAAAGTAGTTAATACTCTGTGTTAAAAATGAAAATGAAGCAAGTCTACTTAATGCAGAGAATTTTTAAAGGCAGAGCAGCACTACTGCCTCCCTAGCCTATTGCTTCCTACCTTTCTCTCTAGGACGGGATGCACTGCAGGTTCGGGTGGTTCCCACCCCACAGATGTGGCTGATCATAGAAGAGAGCTAATGGCTGATGAGCTTAGCTAGATATAGACATATGGATGTGAATAGAGACATCAACACAGACACAGATATGATTCCCATAGCAAAATGATATAGATGTCCTATTTTTAGTTTTCTGAGGAACCTCCATACTCTTTTCCAAAAATAACTATACTAATTGACTTTCCCAGGAACAATACGTAAGAGTTTCCTTTTTTCTGCATCTTCCCTGAAATTTGCTTTCTTTTTTTCTTTTTTCTTTTATCCATTGTAATCAGAGGTAATAGTGTAGTTTCAACTTGCATTTCCCCAATGACTCCTGAAGTTGTACATTTTTTCATACCCTTTTTAGTTATTTGTACATTTTCTTTTGAGAAATGTGAGTTCATATCATTCACCCACTTTTAATTGGATTGTTTGGGGAGGTTCTGTTGAGTTGTTTGGATTCCTTGTATATTCTGGGTAGTAATTTTTTGACAGACAGATAGTTTCAAATATTTCTTCCCATCCTGAGGCTGTGTCTTTTTTCTTGTTTCCCTTGCTTTGCAGAAGCTTCATAGTTTGGTATAATGCCATGTCAGTTTTTGCTTTGGTTGCTTGCTCCTTTTAAGCATTTTTATTAGTGCCTATTAATGATACTGAATATTGGGTTACATTGTGACATTTTACATATTCATACTTCATACTTTGATTCTATCCATCCCTGATATTTTCCTCTCTTACCTTCCCTCTTGCCTGAGCTTTTGAGGTATTATCCAAAATATTATTGTCCATATTAATGTCTTGGACTCTTCCAATAGGTTTTCTTCTGATAGTTTCAGATTTTGAAGTCTTACCTTTAAGTCTGTGACTCATTTCAAGTTGATTTTTTGTAAATGATGAAAGCTTTGCATCTGGATAAAGAGTACCAAAATACAGTTACACAGGAGAAATAAGTTTTAATGTGCTACATATAATAGAATGGCTACAGTTTACAAACAATGTATTATATAAAGAACTAGAAGAGAAGTCTGAAGCTTCTAAACACAATAAAATGAAAAATTTTTGAGGAAGAAATACTACCTTGGCTTGATCTATACCATTGTACCTAGTGTCAAATTATCACATCGTACCCATAAAAATGTACCATTGCTATGTGTCAAATTTTTTAAAATCAAGAGGTGTGGAGCTTTATAAGACAGGCTCTTGCTCTCTTACCACATGACACCTATTCCATGTTAGGCTGCAATGTGGCCCATTGATTTGGCCTTCCCATCCTCCACAACCACCAGGGAAATTACCTTGTACAGTGTTGGTTATCAATTTTTAAATTTAATTTTCTTAGTTGGATTCACACTATCACCCCAGAGTTGGATCAAACACCAGCAGCAGCAACCCTCCCCTCTCCCCACCCCACCACTGTCCTCCCTCCTGCCCTTGCTCCTGTCCCCAACGTCAGTTCTGGCCTTTCACTGATTCCTTCATCCTAGCTGTTACATGGGACTTGGGTTTCTTTACATTCCTAAGATCCACTCTGTGAGAGTTCCAGCTGAGGAGGGCATGTGACTGTGGACTCTATTCTGTCTTGCTCAAGAGGTCACTGTTACTGACATTTAGGAGCCACAGCTTTTTATGGCCAGGTTTTGCTGGGCCATGCAAAGCTATTTCTGGGTCATGACACATTTTAACCATACTTGACATCACAGGTAAAGACTTCAATTTCCCTTCCATTTTGATACTAACATTCCACAGGAAATTTCCTTGCAGACTAATGAAATCGTCAGGAAAAGAACCTTAATAAATATCTTACTAGCAGCTCTACTGTCTTCTAGGTAAACATAAGGTGACTGAGGTTTCAAAAGCTGCTGAAACCTTTCATTAAATAAGCTGCAGCTCCTGCTCAGGTCTTCTGAGCCTAGCTCAGAACCCCTTCTACTTTACCATGGTCTTCTGAGTTAATCCATCCCAACTTCTAGTTAGTTGGTTGTAGTTTCCTTATTTATCAATAGTGAAGGAAATAATTTAACTCTTTACTGAATTTCTATTCCATTCAGGAAACCTGACTGTAAGCAGGCAAAGGCAGAGCCCAGAATTAGGACACGGTGTCTTTGGGTCAGGGCTGAGTTAGGAAGTTAGGATTGCTGCGAGAAGGTTGAGAGGCTTCTCCAGAGAGCAACAGCCCTGGGCTGAAGAGGATCCTCTTTGAAAGGCCCTTTCCAGAGGAACAGCTTGTGAGCAGGAGGAAGAGAGTTTCTGTCGTTTGATTCCAGCTTCTTTCCAGGATAAATGCAGCCATGACACAGAGTCCAGAGAGGCAGAGGGAGGGTGTGCCAAAAAGGAAAGATGAGGAGACAGAAGACAAGGAAAGAAGCAAGGCGAAGGGAAGGGACAGAAGCTTGGAAAAATATAGCTGAGGGACGGGTAATTACGAAAACAAAGTAGAAACGCAAACAAAATGGTCAGATCTTACGTTGCCAAAGCTCATGATTAATGTGTTACAGTTTGGATACTGTGTGAGCACGTTCCCTCAGTGTGAGCTTGATCTCTCAGGGTAAGCGCGCTCCCTCAAAGTTTCCCCTGCTGGAAGCTTAGTCCCCAGCGTGATGTTGAGAGATGACGAGGGCCCTCTAAGAGGTAGGGCCTAGCGCGGAGTAATTAGTTCACTGGTGGTGTGGCCTCAGAAGCAATTCACAGAGTTCAGTGGGAACCCAGTTGGCTTCTGCCAGAGAGTTTGTTATAAAAGAGCAAGACCGACCCCTCCCTGCTCCCTGGCTTCCTGTCTTGCCATATGAGCCTTCTTACAATGCATCTGCCATGATGCATTCACCATGAGGTCCTCACCAAAGCTTAGCCCATGTTGGCACCATGCCCTTGAACCCCTAAGACTGTGAGCTAAGTAATCCTCTTTTTTCCATCAAGTACCTAGCCTGGGGAATTTTGCTATAGCAGTGGAAAAAAGACTAATCGTAGTGATACTGGATTCAAAAGTGATTGCTGAATGGAAAAAATGTCTTCCTGTTTTCCTTGTTTTGTTATTGTTGAGGAACAGTCCCAAAGTATCTGGCATATCAGCATTGAGCACATTATTCTTTCACTTAGGTAGGCAACATAAAGCTCATAGGAATGGGTGGCTTCCTGCTGCCCAAGGTAAGAAGTTTGAGTTTGGGGTCTTGTGCTGTGATCACAGAGCTCAAATCATCACTTCTACATTTGTGAATAAAGTGAAGAAGAGATAAAACCAAGTTTGTGTGAGCAGGAACCTGCAGGATCGTTCACTCAGCAAAGGACTGAACCGAAATTCCAGCACCTAATCCTTCTTTTCACAGGTTCCTGTGAGCTCTGTGTATTTCCTGTGGCTTGACAAAGAGCACATGGGTGGTATGGAGCTAGATGTACACACGCAAAACCGGCTCATTCTCACTTCAATTACACAAATGCTGGCTTCAAAATACCTCTGTGTATGTAATGCACAAAGAAGAGTATTTTAGGTTTTAAGCAAAAAATGCTGCACCACACACCACTTTAATCATCTCTAATCAGACCCCAAATCCCATACCAGTATTTCATGCAGCCAGATAAACCAACATAACAAATTTATGAAGCTCTGGTTAGACTCAATGCTATTTTCTTACTATCTTGTTCTTCAAATTTACAGCTTAAAATAAACACAGGGGGAAAACCAGAGTGAAATTTCCAGAGAAAAGATAGTTGTAGAAAAATGACGAGAATCAGCTGCCTTTAGATTGTTCCATTGCAAAGCAGGGGAAAGAAGTGGGTGTGCTTGTGTTCTCACTGATTTTTCAAGAACTTCTAGAGTAAGGGTAATGTCATTACAAATAAGAAGAAAAAGCAATTGTAGCCAGGAGGTTAACCAAAAATCAGAAGTCATCTAATCAAAACAATAAAAATTCATTATTATAGTACTCAAACTTAGGAAGTTTGACAAATTCAGGCACTGATTCAGCCATTCCAAAAAAAAGCCATTGTATCATTTTCTGTGTTATGTTTTATTTTATGGTTATCAAGTCGTGGTTTCTTAGGAATTCATTAAAGATGCTGTTCACTGGCCAGTTTTCTTTAATCCATAAAGAGTATATCTGCTAGGTCAGTTTTAAGACACACAGCCAACAATGGTTTAATTCTGAAAAGGTACGTACAAAAGAAATATGAGAAAAAATATCACATTTCCCCCAGTCCTGTAGCAATTGCTGCAGGTAAATTTTGTGTGTATAAAGTAAAAATGGAAAACTTATGTCTATTTCATCTTTAAACTTTGTAAATGTGTCAGATTATTTGCTGTTGATGAGGTACTAATTGTATTTAATGTTGAGATATTCTTGTTCAGGGACATGCAGCTCACTTTCCATTGTGGGTGCCCTCCTCCAACAAGCATTTGTTCTTTCGATAAATCTCTACGAGTAGACACATCCACTCACTTGGAAAGTCTGGACCAAGTCCTTCCGTCTTCTATCATTGTCATCTCCACACAGATGATCAGTTGGTGGCACGTCAAAAACACCACCCATTCTCAGGAGCTTTTAACAATGCTGGGTGAACACTAATCTCATAGATTTTATATAAATCCATTTTGTCTCTCCTTTTTCATTTTATCTTTCTGGCTTTCATATTAAATGGCTGACAAATAGCAATAGTATAAAAATAAAAATGACTATTTTCAATAGTTTTAACATATTCAAATGCTACAGTGGTTGACACTAAAACTATTACTATTCTTAACCCTTTTGCATGAAATCCAGCCAGTTTTCTTACCTCCTTATCACAGCTTCCCAGTGAAGGCCACCAGGAGACAAATACAAGGCAAGCACAAGTCCCCAGACTCATCTTGATCTAAAGTAGCCACCCTCAACCAGGCCCAAGACTCTCTAGAACCCCATGTGACACCATTGCTCTTCTGACAACTGGGTTTTTACTTCATGTGAAACCACTGGTCCCAGCTGCATGTCTTTAGCTAAGTTTCTTCAGATCCCAGTTCCTAAATTCCAGTCCTTTAACTTACCTTGTAATAATGGCATTAACAATAAAAGTCATAACATACCTTTGAGTAGTAGCTATACATTTTGAGTAATAATACATTATTGGTAACAGTAGTAGTAGTAACTGTATTATTGAGCACTTGGTTTACGCCAAGCTGTTTTCTAAGAGCTTAGTATATATATATCCATTTAATATGTACACCACAGGACCCTCCTTTTCAGCCTTGCTTCTAAATTGTGCACTGACCAGGAGCCTTTGTCCAGGAGTAGAGCCTCCCTCAGGCGAGGGTCTGTTTTCCTTTATTGTCAAGTCTTGTCTATAGCAGTTTCCGCTCGGCTTCAGGACTGCATTTACACACTTGCACGCCACTTCTGCAGCACTTTGCCCTGACTATAACTTCAAGACAGAATTTCAATAACCAGAAGGAGCATCTGGGTGGCTTCCCAGGAAATTGCTCCCCTTGCTGGGAGGAGGGGTAAAAGGCTGTGGGGCTAGGTCTAGGTCTTCCCCTCCTCAGCTGCCCTGTTCTGCTGTGTTACTGACCTGCCCTGAAACATGTCTGTCTGCAGCCCTGCTGTCAGGACCAAGTGTAGCAACTATGCCAAACAGCGCCATGCCCATGGGGAACTTGATCAACCTAGTAGATTTCCACATAGTAAAAGCCTATAGACAGGAGCTTATTCCACTTATTTGAGCAATGTTTTATAACCATGTTCCTTCAGAATAGATAATAAGTACTTTCCTAAAACCCAGAGTATAGCATTCAGTATCTGTGAAGTAGTCAACAGAATATAAAACAAAGACACATTGAATCAAGACAAGTAAACCCTTTCCAGGTCATGCAAAAGAAAGGTGAGAGAGAACTAGGATGGGCTGGAGATCAGCCACAGAGTCTCCTTCTCCATCTGTCGCATAGGAGCAGGGCAACACTTCTTAGCTACAGTGCTGCGGAGGGGGACCCAAGCCACTGCACTGCAGGGCCTAGCTCAGAGTGTAGCACAAGATGCCACTCAGCGATGGCAAGGACGGTGGTGATGGCAGTGCCTGTGATTGCTGATATGGTGGCAATGGCTGCAGACCATGGGGACATGCTATGGGAGCCCTGGTGGTGAATAGGAGGAGAACATTTAAAAATGGCTGGATGAATCTTCAAAAGAAAAGAATAGAAAAAAGAAAAAGTGGGTAGAATGCTTAAAAAGCTAAGGTGGCTTACAATCCAGAAGAGAAAGAAGTACAGTGTTTTACAAAATCTTACACACTTGTGGCTCCTGGCATTATGAAATTTTCCAATGAACTTCATCAAGGTGATTTTTCTCTTCTGACTCATCACTACAGACTATTAAATATCAACTCAGATCACACTGACCCTCAGTTCACCTAACCTAAATTTTTGTCTTGTTTTTTAAAATTCACTGAATCTTAGGGAATTTTGCAAGGATTTAAATGAACCACATAAAACTAGAGTTTATATACTACCCAAGAAACTCAAGATTCATAATCACTAAGTTGATTCATGGACTGCTGAGGGAAAAAGAGAAAAAGGAAGAAAAAGCGGGAAAGTAAAAGAGAGAAAGAAAGGGAACAGGAGGGGGAGAGGGAGAGAAGGATAAAATAAGGAAGAAAAGAAGAGAAGGAATAAAAAAGGAGGGAAAAAAGAGAGAGAGGATAAAGAGTTAGAGCATTTATAACTACCTAGAATTATGTTTATCTAAAATAACAAAACCACGACATAGTGAATTTCCAAGGTGAGGCATAAAAGGCCAAGCATATTCTATCTTGACTTTTTTGAGGCTGAAACTCCAAATCCCATCCAATTGCAACCAAGAAGACAGTACTCATGAGAATTTTGGAAAGAGAAGTTTAGTAATATGTTAGAACAAATGATTGGTTTTTAGCCTCCCACAACATCAAATCATGGAAAGATTTAAGGGTTTGTCTGCATAAATAAAATATGAATATCAAAGTTCAGAGTTCCCTTTCTGCAAGTAACATTTATCTTTGTTTATGTTAAAATTTTTAAATGGACAGCCACCTGGTTCCACACTACAAAGACGCAGAGGACACCAGACCACCAGACCACAGTACTGAGTCCCGCCGCTCCCAGCTGAGAGGTAGGAGATTCTGAGCCGTTGTCCCACTGTTCCTGGTCCAGAGGAAGGGGCTTCCCAGCCACCATCCCTCCCGCTGCTCCCAGCCCACAGGAAAGGGCTTTTGGGCCACCTTCTGTCCCACCGCTCCTGGCCCAGAGGAAGGAGCTTCTGGGCAACCATCCCTCCCGCCGCTCCCGGCCCAGAGGTAGGGGCTTCTGAGCTGCCATCACACTGCTCCTGGTCCAGAGGAAGGGGCTTCCCAGCCACCATCCCTAACGCTGCTCCAAGCCCAGAGGAAAGGGCTTTTGGGCTACCATCTCTACCGCTGCTCCCGGCCCCTTTCCCACCTCTCCCAGCTCAGAGGAGGTAATCTGTGCAGGCACCAACAGCACCCTGCCTCCAGTTGAAATGAGAAAACATGTAAATGAGTCTCAAAACCAGACTTCCAGATCACCTACAGCAACCCCAAAGGGAAATGAGATGGAACACTCTGATACTCAACCACCTGGACCCACTGAACTGGCAACAAAAGGGGATCTGGAAAAAATGAAATCAGAAATAATTTCTCAGATAACAGGAGAAATTGTGCTCCTCATGCAAGATATGATTAATAAATCTAGAGAGGAGCTGAGGAACATGATAGAATCCCAACATAAGAAACAAAAGGAATCCATAAAACAGATGCAAATAGATTTCCAGGACATGAAAAACTCCATTGAAAGTCTACACAGCAGAATGAGCCAATGTGAGGACAGAATTTCAGATAGAGAAGATAAGATTGCAATTAGTCACCAGGAAAAGAAAAATTGCTTCAAAATTATAAGGGAACATGAGAAATGAATCCAGCAGCTGCTAGATGATGCAAAGAAGAATAACATAAGACTGATTGGAGTTAATGAAGAAACAGGAGAGAGTGGAGATGACATAAAAAAAATCTCTTCACAGAAATAATGGCAGAAAATTTCCCAAGGAGGGGAAAAGAGCTCGACATACAGATAAGTGAGGCATATAGGACTCCAAATAGCCGTGAACAAAAAAAATCTACACATAGGCATATAATTGTTAAGATTCCAGAAACTCAACAGAAGAACAAAGTTCTCCAAGCAGTCAGAGAAAAGAAACAAATCACATACAAAGGAAAGCCCATCAGAATCACAGCAGACTTCTCAACACAAACCATCAAGTCAAGAAGAGCTTGGAGTGACATATTCCAAGCCCTAAAAGAAAACAGCCTCCAACCCAGATTAATATACCCTGCAAAACTATCAAAACTATCAAAATTGATGGAAAAATAAGATACTTTCATGACAAAGAGCACTTTAGGAACTTCATGAACACCAAACCAGCACTCCAAAGAATTTTACACAATAGCCTAGGAACAGATATTGAGGATCACAACCCCAGAAAGCAAAGCAGAATGAACCCATCTGGCATGACAAGAAATTAAATGGAAAGGAGGAGAACCCAACAAAAAGAAAAAGTCATGGCAATGACAAGTCAATACGTTTCAGTTATAACCATCAATGTTAATGGTCTCAATTCACCAATCAAAAGAAAGAGACTGGCAGAATGGGTCAAGAAGCAAAATCCAACAATATGCTGCATACAAGAAACACACTTAATTCAAAAAGAAACTCATAGACTGAAAGTTAAAGGGTGGAAAACAATACTCCATGTGACAGGAACCAAAAAAAAAGCAGGAGTAGCTATCCTCTTGGCAGATCAAGTAGATTTCAAACCAACACTGATTAAGAGAGATGAAGAAGGACACTACATCCTTGTAAAGGGAAGAATCCAAGAGGAAGAGATGATAATCATAAATATCTATGCACCAAACACTAGTGCAGCCAACTATATAAAACAAATACTAAGGGACATGAAAAGTCATATATGCACTAATACAATTGTAGTGGGGGACCTCAACACCCCACTGTCACAAATAGATAGATCAACTAGACAAAAAATAAGTAATGAAATACTAGAACTCAATCAAACTCCTGAACAAATGAACTTAACAGATGTTTACAGAGTCTTCCACCCCACAAAATCAGAATACACATTCTTCTAAGCTGCACATGGGTCATTCTCCAAAATAGACCACATACTCACACATAGAACATGTTTAAGTAAGTGCAAAGGAATTGAAGGTATCCCCTGTATATTTTCAGACCATAGTGGGATGAAATTAGAGATCCATAGCAAAAGAAACTCAAAAAATTTCATAAACACATGGAAATTGAACAACACACTTCTGAATAACCAGTGGGTCACAGAGGAAATTAAAGAAGAAATCAGAAAGTTCCTTCAATTAAATGACAATGACAATACAACATATCAGAATCTATGTGACACAATGAAAGCAGTCTTACGAGGGAAATTCAGAGCAGTGACTACGCATATTAGGAAAACAGAATGAGCCCAATTAAACAACCTGATGCTGAACCTCAAGCTTCTAGAAAAAGAAGAGCAGGACAAACCCAAAGTTCATACAAGGGAGGAAATTATAAAGATCAGAGGAGAAATCAATGCAATGGAGACAAAGAGAACAATACAAAAAAATCAATGAAGCCAGGAGTTGGTTCTTTGAAAGAATCAACAAAATTAACAAACCCTTAGCCAACCTTATCAGAAAAAGGAAAGGAAAGGCCAAAATCCATGCAATTAGGAATGAAAAGGGTGAAATAACAATGTACCCAGCAGAAATACAGAGGATCATCAATACCTAATTCCAGGACCTATACCCCAATAAGATGGTCAACACAGAAGAAATGGACAGATTCCTAGATACATCTGAATTACCAAAGTTGAATGAAGAAGACCTAAAAATTCTGAACAACCCAATATCAACCAATGAAATTTTAAATGTAATTAAAAACTTATCAACTAAGAAAAGGCCAGGCCCTGATGGCTTCACTGCTGAATTCTACAAGACATTTAGAGAGGAACTGCTGCCACTACTCTTTAAACGCTTCAATGAAATTGAAAGGGAAGCAATATTCCCAAATTCATTCCTGGAAGCAAGCATCACCTTGATCCCCAAAGCAGAGAAAGACACAACTGAAAAGGAGAACTATAGGCCAATCTCACTAATGAACATAGATGCAAAAATCCTTAATAAGATAATGGCAAACAGAATGCACAAGATCATCAAGAAGATCATACACCCTGATCAAGTGGGATTCATCCCAGGGATGCAGGGATGGT
Organism: Heterocephalus glaber; assembly: GCF_053883595.1. Classification (NCBI taxonomy): domain Eukaryota; kingdom Metazoa; phylum Chordata; class Mammalia; order Rodentia; family Bathyergidae; genus Heterocephalus; species Heterocephalus glaber. The sequence continues at coordinate 656,073 of NW_028258308.1, read as the reverse complement.
TCAATATAAGAAAATCAATCAATGTAATACACTATATCAATAGAGCCAAGGACAAAAATCATATTATTATCTCCATAGATGCAGAAAAAGCATTTGACAAAATCCAACATGCATTTATGATAAAAAAAAAAAAGTACAAAAAATTGGAATAGATGGTCTCTACCTCAAACTGATAGAAGCCATCTATGAAAAACCAACAGCCAATGTCATACTAAATGGTCACAAACTGAAATCCTTCACACTAAAATCAGGAACAAGACAAGGATGTCCACTATCACCACTCTTGTTCAATATAGTTCTGGAAACATTAGCCATTGCAATTAGACAAGAGAAAGAAATAAAAGGAATAAAGATAGGAAATGAAGAAGTCAAATTGTCATTCTTTGCAGATGACATGATACTCTATATAGAAGACCCCAAGAACTCCACCAAAAGTCTTCTAGACTTAATAACCAAATTCAGTCAAGTAGCTGCTTACAAGGTTAACACACAAAAATCAATAGCTTTCCTCTACACCAATGACAGACTCACTGAGAGAGAAATAGGGCAAATAATTCCTTTCACAATAGCATCCAAAAAATGGAAATACCTAGGAATCAACCTAATGAAAAAAATCAAAGACCTCTTCTCTGAAAACTATGGCATTCTGAAAAGACAGATTGAAGATGATATCAGTAAATGGACAGACATCCCCTGCTCCTGGGTAGGAAGGATTAATATAGTGAAAATGGCCATACTTCCAAAACTGCTATATAGATTTAATGCAATTCCAATTGAGATCCCAGCAGCATACTTCCTGCATCTTGAGAAAACAATCCAAAAATTCATTTGGAACAAGAAGAGACCCAGAATAGCAAAAGCAATTCTAGGTAACAGAGACATGGCAGGGGGTATCACAATCCCCAACCTGCAACTCTACTATAAAGCTACTATGATAAAAACAGCATGGTACTGACAAAGAGACAGACCTGAGGACCAGTGGAACAGATTAGAAGATGCAGAAACAATGCCAGACACACTCAGCCATCTCATCTTTGATAAAGGAACCAAACACCCTCACTGGAGGAAAGATAGCCTCTTTAATAAATGGTGCTAGAAAAATTGAGCTTCAACTTGCCAAAGATTAAAACTAGACCTATATCTCTCACCATGCACTAAACTAAAATCAAAATGGATTAAAGATCTAAATATTAAAACAGAAACTCTGAACCAGTTGGAACAGAGGTTAGGTAGAACCCTTGAAGACATCAGTGTAGGAAAAGATTTTATGAACAAAACCTCAATTGCCCATGGACTAGCACAAACAATCAACAAGTGGGATCTCTTCTTATTAAAAAGCTTCTCCACAGCAAGAGAAACCACCAGCAGTGTGAAGAGACAATCCACAATGTGGGAAAAAATCTTCACCTGCTGTTCCTCAGACAAAGGTCTACTATCTCGAATCTATAAAGAACTTAAAAAGATCAGACCTCCCAAATTTAAAGACCCTATCTGAAAATGGGCATTTGAAATGAACAGACATTTCTCAGGCAAAGAAGTAGAAATAGCAAATAAATACATGAAAAAATGTTCAACATCACTGGTCATTCGAGAGATGCAGATGAAAACAACACTGAGATTCCACCTCACTTCAGTGAGAGTGGCTGCTATCATGAAATCAACCAATAGCAAATGTTGGTGGGGCTGTGGGGAAAGGAACCCTGCTCCACTGCTGGTGGGAGTGTAGACTGACTGGTGCAACCACTGTGGAAGTCAGTGTGGAGGTGCCTCAAGGAGCTAGGATGGAGATCCCATTTGACCCTGCTATTCCACTGCTGGGGATCTTCCCCAAAGAATTGGAAGAATCATACTACAGTGATATATGTGTGCCCATGTTCATAGCAGCACAGTTTGTGATGGCTAAAACTTGGAAACAGCCCAGGTGCCGATCAACTGGAGACTGGATAAAGAAAATGTGGTTTTTTTATGGAATGGAGTACTACTCAGCCATAAAAAATGAGAAATTGGAGACATTTATAGCTAAGTGGATGCACATTGAGGCAATACTCTTAAGGGAAATAAATAGGATACACATGTGTAAATACCCAATAGTTTCTCTGGTGTGAGAAACTGAGAGTGTAAATAAGGACTAACATGTATACTAGGTAATGTGAAATACGAAGAAAAGGGGCAAAGGGGAAGGAAGTGGGAGGGCTAGGGGAAAAAATAGAAGGGAATGGAATTAATATGAGAAAATGGAAAAACGGGAATAAAATCTTTGTAAATAGGGAGGACTGGCAGGGTTGAAGGGAGGGCTGGGCAAGGGTGAAAAATAAGAACCAAGAAAGATTATGTAAAGGTGCAAATTTCCAATGATGAATGTCATTATATTGTATACCTAAAATGTACCAATGATTAGAATGAATAATCGATAATGCAAAATAGGAAGAAAAGGTCCAAAGGGTTAGGGGTAGTGGGAGGGGCAGGGGAAAGGAAAGAAGGGAACGGAAAAATGATGAGAAATGGAAAAAATGGAAATAAAGTCTTTGTAAATAGGGAAGGATGGAGGTTGTGAAGAGAGGGCTAGGAATGGGGAAAAAAATAAGAACCAAAATGTGTTATGTAAAGGTACAATTCCCAATGAGAAATGTAATTGTGTTGTATACCTACAATGTACCAATAAAAGAGTTTAACAACAACAACAAAAAAAAATTTTTAAACCAACATATGAGTTAAGGTTATGAGTTCTTAGTAATATGTCAGGTTTTCACTACCAAGGTAGGAAAAAAGCAAAGTTCAAAATGTGTTATTTCATTAAAATCAAGTCTCCAGGATCCCCCTTTCTAATTTTTGTTACCTAAAACTAATTGACTCTGCTGTTCATAACCCAGATCTGTTTAACCCTCAGCTTGCATAGCTTCCATGTACTTCCATGTTCTATCCTTGAGCTACACACCAAATCAAAAATCTTAATTCAGAATCTTCACTCATGTTAAGTTTATATGAAATAAAAATGATATATCTTCCCAAAAACCTTAGTATCATCTTGGACTGTATTCAGAGGCATACAGTATCCACTTCATTTTTAACAAAAAAAAGGCCACAACTAAAATATTAAACTATTATAACTCTTAAAGAATTTAGGAATTCAATATGAAGTGCTCATCGCTTTCATGCTTGTGTTCAGAAACATTTGAAAGATATCAGAGATCAACAGAAGTTAGCTTTACTAATGATAAATTATTGGAGAAAATGATGTTAGAAAGTCTGTGGACCAAAGATCCCAATAGAATCATGTGCCCACCAACTTCCTCCTCCATCCCAGGACACACACACCTAAAGCCTACCTCTACACCCAAGGGCAGGCCAGAGCTGCCTCTGGGGAAGAAAAGGGGAAGTGGCTGGTCCTTTGATAGGTTTATTCCATCTGAATAGCAGAAGTCATCACCTAATAATTAGTTAACCGAATTCCCTGAAGAAAGAAGTGAATGTGTGTGCATAGGGACTTGAGGCCAAGAGTGCTATTCCTCTAGCGCTCCCTCAACACAAGAAACCAGGGAAATGGAGTTTCCTTCCCAAAGGCACTCAAGTGGACTGTTCATTAGATATAATGGAAACACATGACAAATAGCTAGACAGGCTACACAAAACTAACAAGTCCCTTCCAACAGCAGTCACGTGCTCTGTGTGGCCCAGTGGCGGAGATGTGCAGTCTCCTTGCCTTACACTTTCTGCATTGTGTTCAGTTAGGCAAGGCAATGGGCCTGGGCCTGCTGAGGAAATGTGAGCACAGCTGCCTGCCATCACCTCCAGGCTAAGGCCATGAAAAGTCAACTGTTGGTTCCAGTCTCTCCCCGCTTCTGCAGAGATATAACATGGGGGGGGGGGGGGCATGTTTCAGGGTCTCCCCTGACATAGGTCCCGAGTTAAGAAAAAGAGTTCAAGAGAGCAGTTAGAGCCATGGAGAACAAATATGACGAGGAGAAGAGAATCAATTCTGAAGCCAGGAACAAAACGTTTTCCACCCCCAAAACAGGGGTCCTACAAAATACCTGCTCAGCAAGATTTTAGAGTTGCTGCAGACCAGACAGTGCTACCTTTAGTCTTCACCGATTCAGATGGAAGTGTTGCAGATGTTGTCTTGACCCTGTTCTGTCACTGTGTGTTGAGCGTGAGGGATACAGAAAGCCTGTCTAATTCATTGTTCTCTGGGGTTAGGAGTGGCTACACACAGACCTGATATAGAGACTACCATGGCATCCCTTGCTGGTCCCAAAACTGAAATTGAAAGTCATTATTTGCTGTGATTTCCTTGTAAATTGAATCTTATATTTAGAAAAAGGAGCATAGTTGTGTTGACAGCCAGGAAGGAGGGCCATGGCAGTGATGGTGCTGTTCACCAAACATTTTAGTTAAGCAAGGCTGTGCAACTAGTTCTGGCCAATGAGTTGTGAGCAAAAGTAACTCGTTGCCTCTTCCTGTGAGGAAGACAAGAGATGCCGAGAACCTTGAGCTGAGATGGCAGAGCCACAAGGTGGGAGGAGCCTATGCCCTGAGTTACTGCAGACAGGACGGACTTTCAGGAGAGTTTTGTGGAGCTTAGACTTCATGTAAAATCAATCACTGTTAAGTTAAACCTCTGAGATTTGGGGTTCCTTTTTATACTATAGTCTACCATATCCTGACTTATAATATAAACCTCTAACAAGCAATTTTTTTGTCCCAGGGCCTTCCTGCTGACCCACATCCTCAGCACATTCTATATTTATTTTATATTTTATTTTATATTTATTTTATCTACTTATATATTATATTTGTATTTTTATATTTATGGTATATTATTTTTATATTTATATTTATACATTTATTTTATATATTTATTTTATGTTTTGCCAAAGGGTCTCACCAGGTCACTAAGTTGGCTGGGCTTGAACTTGTGTCCTCTTGCTTCAGCCTCCCAGAGTGCTCGGATTCACATGTGTGTCAGTATGTCCAGCAAAGCAAACCTTGTAAGTTCTCAGAGCTCAGTCCTGCCCCCATGATTCTTCTTACTCCCAAGTGACTTCCCTTTTGAAGCACTGCAAAAGATTTCTACCTGGTCTCTATATTCTGCATAGTAGCAACAACGACGTGTAAAATATAAATTAGATCATGTAACTGCCTAGCTTAAGGACATTCAGTGATTCTAAGAACAAAATCCTAAATCCTCAATTCCAGTCTGTAAGATCCTGCAGGATTCTGTCCTTGTCTACTTTCTGGGCTTTACTTCCCACCTCTTATATCTCTCTTCTTCAGGCATTCTTTATTTTTAAGTCCTCCAACAAGCTACAGTGGATCCTCGAGTTATGACCAGCCTGAGACAAACAACTTGAGTTATTACTGGAATTTTAATTTTAACTTACAACCAAAGTCTTCATTTACAACCTGAATGCCAGCCACTTGTGCTTCTCGATGGTCTCAAACATAGATTTAACCCTTAAAGAGTTCTGGAAGGAACATTACAACATCCATTCCTGTGTGGGGTTGAAAAATCCTGAGCAAGTGTCTCTCTAAGGACACTGAGATCTGCTTGTACACAGGAGAGAGACTTTGCTGTGTAGAGGAGCCTGAGCCTTCAATTGACCAACCTGAGTTACAACCAGCCCTGGCAAAAGAATTGAGTTCATAAGTCAAGGGCCCACTGTATGTTCTTTCCTGCTGCAATGCTTTTGCACCTTTTGTTCCTTTCATCTGGAGGAGACTGTTAGATGTTCGCCAAAGTCCAAATTCTTCTCACCTACCCTAGTGGACTGAAGGAACTAAATTTTCCAGAATCCCTTGCAATCATCAGGGACTACAAGTCTAGGCATTGGATGTGTAGGAACTAATTTCCCATAATCCCTTGCAATCATCAGGGAATACAAGCCTAGGCATTGGATGTGAACAGAATGATGTATACTATTCCCAAGCCTGCTGATAAAAATACCCCCACGTGATGCTCCATGTATGTTCCCCTCTACCACTAGTTACAATGACAGTGGCCACCAATGCAAATGTGGGTACACATTGGCAGATCTTCTGTCAGAATGGGTCCCAGAATGTGGTCACAGACTGTGAAGAAAAATCACTTCATCTTTCTGTCTTCTGCCCAATACAGGTACCTGAGCAAGAAATACATTTCTGTTGTATTTATGCCATTATACATTTAGGGGTCTATTATTACAAAAGTTCCACAGTTTCACCCACTCATATTTTAGATCTGAGCTTCTATGCATTAAGACACCCTCCCTGATTCCTTTCATCCAGTCTAATTTCAGTTGCTTTGTCATTCTTTCACTCCACATCTTATTCTTTCATTTTACTCATCACAATGCATAATTACATATTAATGTGTGTACATTTATTTAAATTCTGTGTCCACAATTGACCCAGAAGATTCATGAACTTAGAACCTTTCATCCATCATAACAATATACATAGTTTGCATACTGATTGGCATACAGCAGTCCATATAAAATGTAGAAAATGAACAAATGAGACACCCTTAACACAGAAATACTTTTTTCAACATGAAACCACAACTTCAGACCAAACACCATAGAGAATTAAAATGCACACAATGGAGTGTTTGTTGTTTTTTTTTTTTAATCTTTATTCATTCAGAATGCAATTCTGGGCCAATCTACAACCAAGAGTAAACCCTGAACTCTGAAATAGAGTTAACAAACTGATTGACATAACACTATTGCCCTGTAATTATTAAGCAAGTCATTTCCATTCCATTCATAAAACCTCTTGGTAAACATGTACATTTTCTTCCCATCAAAAATGCATTATCAAGATCATGCTTATACAGCTAATCAACACAAGAGGCTAATGACAATTTATACTGAAGTATTTAACTCTTGCAAAAGAGAGCTCACAATGCCACGCTATAAGCTGTTGACTTTTTCAATGGCATTCATTATATGACACTGTAGCCAATTACATTAAAAGAACTTCACTAATTTTTAAAAGCTAGAATTACCCAAAACATTTTATATTGCAAATAACACCTGGAATATTGGATTTGAGCCTAAGTTGGTAAGATTACTTAGCTCTTTTCTGCAGTCCTTCGTGTAACATATGTAGGGAAATGAATGCTATATAAGAGAATGAAATAGGTCAAGTTCTCATATTTTTACCTAAGAGTCTATTTATTTTAAGTAATGTTGATTAATACTTAAATGATTAAAAATGAACCAATGTTAAATACTAACTGCACAAAATCTAAAATAAAGTGGCCACATCACATCATACTACATCACATAGATAGATTAAAAGCAGCTAATTAGAAGCCTTTTAAAAATTTAAAGTTTCAGACATCATTTTCCACCATTCCATTAACTCTTCCTTCTCCTCTTCTTTCCTTTCAGAAAATGACTCCAGTTCAAAATCGACCTGACCCAAAAAAAAAAAAATCAAGATATACTATTGTATTTTAAAAATACAAATCTTAAAAATGAAAACAGTGTTAGGGCTTAAAGAATAAAATCAATCCAACCACCTGAGCTAAAGTAGATCTGAAAAAATCTCTTATGATAAACAAAAAAATTAAATTCAAAGCCATTATGTTTGAACTGTGCTTCACTCTAATAGCTTTAAAACAGATATCGCACAATAAAATTCCTTGCTCCTGCCTATTTCCCTCACAAGAAGATGTAACATAATTTTCTGCCTTTGACTATTTCATGAGCTCCTCCTTCACCCTTGAATTTCCTCCTACGAGGTGGAAGTACAAAACAGAGTTCAGTGTGCTAGGGTCCCAGTCCGCAAGGTTCTGCTTTCTGAAACTGTAAATGTGTTAAAGAAATTGACAGAAGTACACAGAACTCCACCCCACACTCCTTGTAAACAGGAGGGTCAGGTCTGTGGGAATCCACACACTCTGCATAGGGCGAAGCTGAATGTGCAGCCCCCAACCCCGTCCTTCTTGAGTCTCCATTAGAGATTTCCAACTAAGAGTTCCTAGATGTGGCCGCCTGAACCCTTGGTTACCTTGGAATGTGGTTACACGAAAGACTCAAGAACAAAATAGTTGGGTGGGCCTTTTCCAATCTGTTCCTAGAGATACTTTTTCCAGCTTTCGTTTGCCTAAATGTACTTCCTGATTTTAATACATATACAGCCCACATACACACACTTGTCATTAAAATCAAAATACCGGTTTTTAAACTCCAGAGAGTTTGTTTGCAAAACCAAACATTTGTAATCCAAACTTCAGGTACATAAAGAAAAATACAATAAAATTTTCTCAAATGAACCTTTTGATTAGAAATCCTACAGACCACCCTGTGTGTAGTCCCAATAATGTAATACAAAGATGATAGCAAAATTTTGCCCTAAGTAAAGTGTGTTATCATTGCCATCACTTGTTGAACAAAATTAATTGTATCCACTTAGATAAGCTATAGATTTTACGTAGTGCTCAGCTCATCCTATGTTTGTAATAAATGTTTGGCTAATGCCCAAAATTATCTTCAGGCATTATTGAATTTTTAAAAATACTTATTATGTATGCTAGGTGCCAGAGATGAAAAGATAATTGCAGCAAAATCCCATTTAGACTGAAACCAAGGTTAGCAAATAAAAACTTATTATCTTTAAATGTTATTGCAAATCTCTTCAAAAACTGAGAAAAGATAACAACTCTTCATGTTGCACAGTATTAAATCATCAATGAGACATTGGGCAACTTGTTTAACTTTCTTTGGCCTCAGTTTACCCATCTGCTAAGTGGTAATAATAATGGAAACTACTCATGGAGTTATTATGAAGATTTCATATGGCACTTAAATATACTTGGTAATGGTGGGAGTTGATTATTATTATAGTCCTTAGTCGCTATGATTACTTACCCCAACGGCAGGGCTATAGGGCACTGCCACTTTCTTTGTTATTGCCAGATAGCCTGGAGCTGAAGCTGTGAGTTTATAGTTTCCAGGTACAAGGAGTCTCCAGTAGTCGCCATCCTTTGCTGGAGAAAAACAAAGCATCAAGCTACACTGCAGGCACAGATGCAAAACGCATAATTGTGTGATCTAAAGAATACCCACTATAGTGCAGTTCAACTTCTTTGAGTTCTTACTTTCAAAGTACCTACATGGGAAATTTGATGAAATTCTATGAGAGTGTGAAGCTTTCTCTACAGGTCTCATTTCTTAGAGCTGTTTTACAGATATTAATGTTAAATTGTCCAATAAGACTTCTGACATGGATCTTCTACTCATGCCACAAGTAACACAGGTGAAAAGATATATAAAGTCCCTAAACAGTAGGGTCAGAACACCTGGCACCACGCTTTCATTCTTGCCAGAGGAAGACCTGGTGGTCTAAGAATCTACATCAGTGTTTCACAAAGTATGGCCCATAGGTAGCCTCATCAGAATTTAGATTTCTAAAGATTCAGTCTGGAGTGCCTTCTAGAGAGTGCATTTTTTAATGATTCTCTTGAGAATTCTTAAGAAGAGCTATGGTTCCATCTCTTTCACTTTCCTAGCTTCCCTCCTAACCTAGACGAGATTCCATAGCCCACCACTTACCAGGCTCATGCATATGTCTTTACCTCATTTGTTTTGCTCTCTTGATCGTACACATCTAGAAAACCACCAACCTTGGATAATTTCCAACTGTCTATGTCTATTTCCATGTGGCTACAAGGAGTTTGAGAAAACACATACCCATGGTGGTCTCTGTCTCTAATTCCTAAACACCAGTCTTACACGGTTCATGATACCTTTCTTATACACCTCACTGGTCCATTCAATTTCTCATTTTCCTAAATCAGGGCTTCTCAAGCTTAGGTACATAGCAATAACCTAAGAAACTTGGTAAAATGCAAAATCTGTTTCCCTAGCTCTGGGGTAAGGCCTGAAATTCTGTATGTTCAATCCTCAGGTTGATGCTAAAGCTGGCTAGGAAGGGGCACACTTTAATCTTAAAGGTTCTAGTAGACAATTCATGTTTTCTCCTTTTTACTAACACCTCTAATACATCTTTATCTCTATAAATGTTTTACATTTTATTTCACTGAAAAAATAGATACAATCAGAAAAAAATAAAGCCCACCTGCCCACATTCTCCAATCTACTTCTAGCCCACATATGTCCTTTCCACTGGTGCTACATTAACTTCTGTGGTTGATAGCAATATTTTTGGAAAGATTTGCCACTATTATCCATCACCAATGGCTCTCTTCCTATTGCCTCTTGGGCCTCTCAAATATGGCCATCACCATTCGCTCCACTGACATAGATTATGTTGAGTTTCCATATTGCAGATCCAATGATTCATCACAAGGCTCATCTTGCTTTTTATCACTCCCTCCCTCTTGAAAGCCTTCTAGACTTCCAGGACAACACAATTAATTCTTCCTACCTTAGATTTCCTCCTTCGTGTTGCTAGCTCCTTCGCATTAACCTGCCCTCACTAAGCCGGACTGTCCTAGAGCCTACACCTCAGGAATATTTCTCTCTGCCTACTTATTCCCTAGGTTAGATTTCTCCCCACTCTTCACCTTATGGAAGGCAGAGAAAACTCCATCTGTACAGCACAGCAGGATTCACAGAGAGCAGGTTTCCTCCTGCCCCTGGGCTCCACCGTGCCTGAGGGTTAAGGGGAGCTTATCTGGGCACGGATTCTAGAGTGTGGGCTGGGAAGGATGCTGGCACTTGGTGGGATATTGATATATATTTGTTAAATGAATGAATAAGTGAAGTGTTAGAGGGAAAATTTTAAAGTAAAAAAAAAAAATCTAAGCTAGAAATATGGAGGTTAGGAAAAGACAGTGATAGAGAGTGCTTTGGAAAATAAGGTAAAGGTTCATTCACTATAAAGCCTAAAATATTGTAAAAGTTTATGGCTAGAAAAAGTTATTACTGTTGTGGTAAAGCTCCCAATAAGTGACAGTTAAACAAACTAAAATGGGCTGGACAGAAGTTTAACAGGAACTGGCAGATTTACAGGAAACGATCTCATGTTCTCCAAGCTGAGAAATGAAAACGGGTCTTCATACCCGGACAGCCCCGCCATGACGTCACACCGCAATCCGGTAACATCCTGTTCTACCTTGAGCAACTGCAGGTTTGTTTTCAGGATTAAAAGAAGCGTGTTAGAATTTCTGAGCACACAATTCGCAGGGAGTTATTTTCGTTTTTTGGTACCGGAGAATCGATCTCCGGACCTTGCGCTTGCGCAGCAGGCGGCGAAACCACTGAGCTAAATCCCCGGCGGGAGTTATTTTCTTTTCTACTTTTTCCGCTCCCTCCTATTGTCTAGCAGTTCACAGCTCTTTCGCACTGCTTCTCAACACAGACTCCAAAGTCACTGTCCCCGCTGCTTCGCTTTTCCTTTGCCCAAACCACCACGTGTCCTTAGGGAGATGAATTGCGTCACCTCACAGCCTGCAAGAAGCCGGGGAAAGGGCGCCCCCTGCTGCACCCCGATAGCTACAACACCAGCAGCCCCGAGTCCTCCGCCTGATCACAGCTGAGGCCCATTGAGGAAGGAGAGAGGACGCACTCAATTGTTTTTCCTAAATGGCATAAGAATTTAATTACGACTATAATTAAATATGCTCTTGGACACAATGCTAGAGCCTCCGGATCACAGCAAAGAAGACCCACCAGATATGACATCATGGTCTATTCCTTCCACGGAGATAGTCGCGTTGGCAATTGGGTTACCTTGCAGGTCTCGAACGAATCCTTTAACTCCTCGGTGTATCTGTGAAGGTCAAGAACAACCAAGTCTTCGTATTAGAAACCGCCTAAATATATGTCTCTTATCAGGCATTTCTTCATTTTCTAACAAAATGCAACAGATGCCCACTATTGCAGAACCAAAACACGCTCAAATGGCTAGTATTTTTTGGTGTTCTCTTTACTTGGCTTTTTCTCAAATAGGGAAATGAGGAGTAACCTTAAAATTAATATCTTGTTCTGTGTCAAGAGAAGACTTTGAAGGACATTCTAAATAACAACCAAAAAACTGACATAAAGTTTTACTTACAGCACCTTTCAGTATGACCTCTCTCTTTTAAATTCAGATATATAGACATATACCTTTCATAAAAAGATATATTTCATAAAAGATACATGTTCCATGAAAGATAGATATACATATTTTTCATGGCCATAGTTAACAGGAATATTATGGCTCATTCTGGATGAAAGATAAATACTGTGCCTACTTATGTACTAAACCCATTAATGAAATATTTTGACTGAACATAAGTGGCATGAAAGATTAGTGAACTTTGTAACTGAAAATTGGATGCTGAGTTAGAAGGAAAGTGGAAGAGCTGCTACAGGGAATAATACCCTGAATTAAGTGGTGACATCCATGAACTATTGCAGTATAAGCTACAAAAGCAGAGTTTTTTCTTCATTTTTAAAAGATACTTCATCTAAGTCCATACATATTTGAAGTAACAGAGAGTAGCTCCAAGTCTTTACCAAAGTACACCTTCTGGAATATCAAATAGAATTCCTTAAACCCAGTAACTTAACACAATATGCCCCAGCCTTCCAAATACTCATACTGCTCCTCACCCTACCTGACCTTCGAAAGTGAACATTTTTTGATACTGATGATACTTGACTATTTCCTTACTGAAAGTAGAATAAATCTCAAGTATCCTTTCATCATCAGAGAATAAACTTAGCAGTGATACAATGTTTTACCAAAGAGATGCCCCTGGTTATCAGCAATAATTTTTCCATTGATTTTTGATTTAAAAAATTCTACAATCCTATAAAAATAGCATGTATAAACTTTACCACAAACAGTAAAAACATTACTGTTAGAAGTAATGGTCTGACATGGTGCATGCCTGTGATCCCAGCAGTCTGGAAACCCAAGGACTGTAAGTCTCTAGCCCAGCCTGAGCTACTTGCCAACTTAGTGAGACCCTGTCTCAAAATGAAAATTAAAAGGCGCGAGGGGCCTGCAGATGTAGCTCAGTGTGAAAGCTCTAGGTTCAACAGCCAGTATCACAAAGAAAAAAAAAGAATGATAATTTTAATCGCAGCCAGTATAGTGAGCCAAGAGTAAACACATTTCTTAAAAATATTTAGAACAGAGGCCGGGGATTTAGCTCAGTGGTTTCACTGCCTGCTGCACAAGCACAAGGACCTAAGTTCAATCCCCAGTACCAAATATATATTTATATTCTATATATTTATTATTAATACATTATATTAATATATTTAATATATATTATAATATTTAATATAGTATATAAATATTATATAATATATTATATATTTTTATATATTTTATATATATATATATATTTAGAACCTAGTGGATCTCTAGCATTTTTCCAAATTTTATTTATAAACTAACTGACCAAAACTGAAAGATTGAAATTTATTTACTGGAAAACATGACAAGTTATCTTTCTGAATGAAAAGATGAGTCATTCCTGATCAGAAAGAAAAAGAAATTGAGGAGAAGAATGAAGAAAGATACATAGAGAGGGCATCGGGCAGAAAACCAAAGAATAAAATACAAATTTCAAATTTCTTAACTGGGCCTGAGATTTTTTGTTGAGAACTGTTCAACAAAATCCAGAATGATCTTAGCTTGCAAACGGAATTATTCGCCTGCAAGTACTTTATCCATCTTGAAGCACAGTAATCCTAGTATCATCAATATTTTAAACCTTCAGGAAAGGAAAGCTTTACATTTCCTCAACACTGGAAAATAAGTCAATACCTCAAAAACACATAGTTCATCTGTGTTAGGCACAAACACAGCCTATTAAAAGTTATGAGTTACTCTGCCTTTGTAACCGGGATTTACATTGCAGTATGCAGTTTAATAGTCAAATAAGTAAATAAATGTTTATTTGCAATTTGTCAAGTATGGCAACTTTTTTCTCTTTTCATTATTCTTTAAATTTTATTCTTTCCTTTATTCTTTTTTCTGACATGCCAACTTTTCTGTTTTCAGTGGACAAACTGCACTGTAGTAATAAATCCCAATAGAAGTGTTATGAGCTGTCATAAATAACCAGGAATTTGGAATCGCTGTCACTTTATGGTTTTTGCAAAGGGAATCACTGAAGTTCAAATTTCACTCATGACTTGGAGAAGCTGTTTTACTACTCTTTAGTCTTCCTGTAATAATCTCTCTCTCCAGGCCTCAGGACATTTCAATTTCAACAAAAGCTAAGAAGGCATTCATAAGATCCTTCACGGTTGCTTAGTTCTGTTTACATCAGTGGCCGGTAAACTCTTGTGTACTTAAGTGTCACGCCAAGTTTCCTTAAAATGGAGATTCTTCAGAATCTCAGAGACTCAGTGGCAAAATAAGACCTGTAGATGATCCTGACACAGCTGCCCATGAACCAGTCTTTGAAAAATTCTTTTGAGAATTTTGAACTAGACTGTCCCAAAGCTGTTGAATGGGAAGCTCCTCTTAGCAAACTATTTACTCTAATTAGCTTTACAATTCTAGTTCTCGAAAACATCTCTTTAAAACTCTGCAAGAGATTTCCTCTCAACCAATTACAGAATTAGATCTTCTAATCACTTGTTTTCCATGAGTTGTCAACTAGTCCATGCTTAAACTCTAGCCCCAGCTGTTCAATTACTGATCACTAAGCACCACTGTGAAGGAAACAATTCCAACACAGAATTTCTCTCAGTCTTCACAGATCTTACATTGGCTTTTAATTCCCTAAATTCTGTGCTGCAAGCTGCATGAGCTCTCTGTACAAATACCACTCTTCCTGCCCCTAAACAGCAGACACCCTAAAACCCACGCCAAGTCAAGGGCGATCATGAGAATCAGTGGACGGAGCAAATTTTCATTCCAAGTGGCTTGAAACAGGACTGCAGAATTTCATCCCTCTTGTTTTCACCCTGTTTCTTTGACCGGATGCATAAGATGCATGCTCACCCAGAACCATGAATATGACAAATGTTCTGCTCTTTCCTGATGGCACAAATTTGTGTTTTATTTTGTTTTGCACTCTAATTTTCTCAAGAACTGAGACAACTTATGCAGCAGCTGAACCTGTTTGTTAATTGTTGATCGGGATGATGGCCTTATTGACAACTATAATAAATACAGCTCTAAGAAGCCTTTTCTGAACTCCCACAACTGGGTTTAGGGACCTTTCTGTATCCACCCATTGCTTCTTGTAGTTACCCCTGTTTTAGCATTTACCACCACTCTTGTGATTAGGTAGTCACATTTCTGACCCTCTAACATGAAGCCTTCTGGAGGAGGTCATTATTCCCAGTACTTCAGAGAGTGCCTGCAACATGAAAGTAGCTCAATATATTTTTTTTAATGTATAAAGTGTAAAGCATTATATTAGGAAGGCATTCTTTGACATTCAAATGGGAAACACAACGAATAACCCCATCTTGCTTTCTCTAACCAAAAATGTATTTTTTCAGTTAACTTAGTTCTTGGAACAAATACAGCTGTACTTAAATAATTAAAAGGAAACATTCTGTAAGGTTCTCACCAATATTCCAAATTAGCCTTAGTTTTTGTTCATGAAAGATATTTTCATGCTAATTTGCAGCAAGAATCCATTGATTGAAAAAATCCTGCAGAAGAAGTGTTCTTTAGTCAGGACTCATCAGTAGATCTATTCCATGGCAGTCCCCTGTACTAAGGTATCACATGGATATATGACATGTGTAAAAGAATTCCTAAGCCAGTTGTATTTTTAAAAAAAATAAATTGGGGGGCTGGGGATTTAGCTCAGTGGTTCTGCCACCTGCCTCGCAAACTCAAGGTCCTGAGTGTGATCCCAGGTACCAAAAGTAAATAAATAAATAAATAAATAGGTTGTGTGTATGTGTGTATAAATAGCTAACTTGATTTAACAGCATTTGTTCATGCCAAATTAGTTTAACAAATGAGTCTGGACAATCCACCGGCACATGAGATCAACATCACTCTACTGCACTTTAGGGGTAAATGGCCACATTCAGAATGGAACTTGAAGTTGGTCAAGGCACTGCTTGCAAAGAATGGCATCTTGAGGTCTTCCTACCACCATGGCCCATGCCAGTGTCTATGTGCTATGGAGGGAATGAGGTTAGCGAGAGGCAGGCCAATCTGAGTGGGTGAGGAATTCTATTTTAGCAGATTCTGAGGCACATACCAAATTCTATAGAGACCCACTGGAGGGACAACATAAGAGACTCTGGTCAAGGTCCAGCATTATGTATGAGAAGCATTGTAGCAGTGACCCCAAAACTACACAGCCTCCATTAAATTATGATGGAATAGCTTCAGGCAAGTGGTAGAACCTCTCCAAGTCCCAATTCTTCATCTTTAATTCACAGATGATGATGGTGGCATAACTTCCCTCATAGGGTTGTTGTCATGAGGATTAAACACATGATTATTACACGGAAGGCAGTTAGAACAATTCCTGTGAAAGGTAAGTGCCCAGTCAATGTCAACTATCGCTGTAACCCTGAGGCTAGGGCGAGACAATGAGGCACACAGGGCAGAGTTTCAGGAATCACTGTCAGGAGCACGATCCCTCCTTGCATGACCCTGAGAGTGAATTCTTCCTTCAGTTTGCACCCAAGGTGCCTCATTGACCTCACTCCTGTCCAAGCACTGCCTGAGACATCTCACAGGCCCAGCGTGATCAGGCTGACAGAGTTTTTCAGGGTTTCCCCTGCTCAGAATAATATTCTGTTATGGCTATGTCTAGATGTCATAGGTAGGGTTTTCAGAGATGTTTCAATCTAGATTATGTGGTTGATTCATGGTGCAATGCTAAGATTAAGGGTGCTAATATTAAGGGTGTGTGATTACTAAATCTGTCCACTGATTGGTTTAGCACCACCCTAATCCCAGTATCCTAGATAAAATATAAAAGGGGCAGAAAAATGCTGCTAAGGCCCCTTGGCTTTGCTACCTTCTGCCCACCATGAATTGATTCTCCTCTGCGATGCCTGCCTGCCATGCTACCCTGCCTTGGAGCCAGCAGACTATGGATTAAAACCTCTACAAACTGTAAGCCAATTAAACCTTTCCTCCTTTAACTTTGGGTGTCAGGTATTTTGTCTCAGCAACAAAAAAAGTAACTAAGACATATACATAGATGAAAATAAAATTGTGCCTTACTTCACAATGTTCCAGTGTAGGCAGTGAATGGTCATGAGCCACAAAATCTATGACAAATGAAAGCCTAACTGATGCCTGTTTTCCAATAATGGCATCCTCACTTGGGCTTAGATGGATTCCCCTGCACAGGAGTTCCCTTTGGGGACTGTTGTGTACAAGATTTAAATGCTCTTAAATCTTTTGTTTGATGCTAGACAGTTTACCTGCTCCAGGTAGTTAATAAGCGAGTTTTTGTTATCCTCCCAGTAGCTCTTCAGAGTCTCTTCTGGTGGGAACTTTTCACAGCTAAGCTCCACCGTGATCTCAAAACAGTTGCTGCTCAGGTAATTGAAGTCTTGCATCCCTGCCAAAGCACCAAATGGAAAGTCAATATGTGCATGTATGCAGTATATGAATATCTCTGCACTCTGCTCAGAGCTAAGTAAAAGACACAACAATGGTGCATTTGGTGAAGCCTTTGATAAATCACCTACCACAGGGGATCAGAAAACATACTTGAGTGAGTAGTACTCTAAAAGCACCATCTCTCCCGGGTTCTTAAGCAAGGATTTACCTTCATCCATTGTTCTCAGAGGATGTGAAAGCAGAAGCCATCCACATTGCACATTGCTGCAACGGGCTTCAAAAGGGACAAGAAGGTGAAAGTCCCAAACCCTGCAGACCTATTAAAGAAAACTGCATCCCTCTAAAGGCACCTTTCTATCAAAGAAGAACTTAGAGAGATAACCTGGCACACTATTCTTCACTCTGACTGGTATCATAAGCAATCCTAAGAGCTCAGGAGTCTTGATAACATACTACATATTTATTCAATAATCACTGAGAAGCTATCACTCATAGGAAATGTTAATAATACTTCAAACTTTACCAGACAGAAAAGTCTGCACCCAGAACAATTTTAACTTGAATCTGATTCAGATTAGTAGTGGATGCTCTTGGTACCCAACACCCAGCTGCGGTAAGATTTCACAACTGCCCCCTCTCTCCTTCTGAGAGAAGCCCCCTGAGTTAAGAGATTATACGTCCCATTCCTTACCAGCAGCATAAAACAGCGGCTGACAGGTGACCACCGAAAGCTGCTTTCCTTACCTTAAGGAGACATGACCTGCCTGAGTTATGCTTCAGGCCTGGCTCCCAGGAGCTCTGGCAGAAGCTGGACGTTGCCTGAGGCCACAACAGTCCTCAGATCTATCTTTATCCTTCCCTGCTTCCCTCACTTCCCTATTGGGCTTTCCTAAAAGAGTAACTTTTCCTAAAGAGTAACTCCCAAAAGTTACAAACATCTAAATCACTGTCTCAGGCTCTGCTTCTAGAAAACTTGATCAAGATAGTGATTTTATTCACTATAGAGAGAGCTGAAAAACCATCAAAGAGGTCTTTGGCTGATTACTGTGGGACATAATCACTGGCTATATCATTGTCATCAGTATTTTATTAATATTGATATTATTTACTTGATATTATGTAAATAATACACTATTTGTTCCAAAAGTTAACTCCAATGGAATTACTTAAGTTTTTATATGAACAAAGGTATAAAATTCCTTCCCATCTGATATATTTGACTTACTCCACATCCTAAATTGAGCATAGGTCTTATTTCTCATGTTACAAGGGGGAAAAAATGAACAAAATCTGATCTAGTCAAATATAAAATATAAATCAAAGCAAAATAAACACAAACCAGAAAAAAACAGGGAGAGTATTTTTCTCAAGGCACAATGCAGCAAAACTAAGCTAACCAATTCCTATAATTACCAGGTGCTGCCACTGAGCTAACTTTCTCACTGGTTTACACATGGGCCACAGAAAATTTATGTTAGGCAAAGAATTTTTTTTAAATGTATCACTATCATTACATTTCACTTTTCATTCTTGGTTGAGACAAGTATGGTCCCACACTAGTAGTGGTCTGCATGGTTATAAAAATAAGAGCTCTGTGGGGTCAGTGTTAGGACAGAGGGATGTAGAGGGCTGTCTGTCTGATGACTGAGGAAGGTGCCTCCTCCAGTCGTGGTCCTGCCCATGGCTTCATCCTTTGCAACTCTGTAACAGGTAAAAACCTTCCTGACCTAATAGCACTTATTAGAGTAGTGCATACAAACCATATAATCTGTCAAAGAGCGTCTATCCTATCTTTTTAAAAAATGAAAAAGTGTGCACACCAAGATGCACTAAAGGTCACAGCATACCCAATAAAATATGGCTTTACTTAGAGGAAAACATGACTACCTAATAATAAAGATACTATCTTGTTGTGTAAGGTCTGAACTTAAAAGTAGGGTAATTAATAATATCCAATTTCTACTTTCCCAATGAACATCTTCAGTTGGTTTTCACTCAGCAACCTAATTTTTTTAAATCAACAAAAACTAAATTATGTATTATTCGTGTATAAAATTAACATTAAGGTTAGAAGTATAGGTTCAATCTGTATCTTTTGAGGAAGACTGAAGATTCTCCAAATGTAAGTCACTCTGTAAACCCTAAACGGTAATCCTAAAGAAACCAGTATCACCTAATCAGAATGCAAAATGAAAGCTCACCTCCAGGCACACTGTACCAAGCCGCACCATTGGTCGTTCCATCTACAAAGCTACTGTCGTCATCATTTTTGCGACAAGGTGGCCGACTGGGATCTGACATGGCCGGGTTGTAAGAAGAGTATGAGCGAGCCAAGCTTTGGAAAATGGCATCATCTGGGCAGGAGCTATATTCATGAGCACTACCTAGAAAATAAATCCACAGTATGAAAGAAAATTACACAGAATAAAGACCACTGCTCACTTTCTGAAGAGCGATTTGGTACTGAGCTCTTGCTTATCTATTTTTCAACTACATCACTGGTGGGAAGGGGATGAAAGTTTAGATACTAAAAACTTACACTTAGATTTGGGGTCGTATAACTCCCATTCCTAATACTAAAATGGAGATATGAGTAGAAAGCACATTCTATTTGTAAACTGAAAGCTTCACAAGAAAAGGTGACAAGGTCATAACAGCACAAACCTGGGAGAATAGTAAGATCTCCTTTGTGAAAAACTTCATTTAAATAAAATGTGCCATTATCAACCTTGTAGCACCACAAAACACTCTCACACATATAATTCAGCGTTTGATTTTATATTTTTATATCCCCTCTGTGTATTACAGAAGTTAATATTGTCTATTTGATACCACATTTTCTTATTCCTGTATTATAAAATACGTCTGGCCCACAAGTTTCCCAGCTATCGATAAACCACAAAAACTCTACATATATTTACAATATTGTTTAATCAACTGCTTCAAAATCTCAAAGTTTCTAGGGTCTAAAATTATAATCCTGTGTTTACAAAGAGCTTAATCTTCAGTGGCCCCTACGAATGGATCCAAAGCAGGAAATTTCCTGAGCAACAAAAACTGGATATAGCTGGCTTTGCCTGAAGCTTAACTAAAACTAGTTAGAGAATACCAAACTACCAACTTACACACACACACACACACACACACAGGTGATCCTACTGCATAAATGTGAGCGCATCCTGAGACATGTGCAGCCACTCACATGGACCCAACTTTGAAAACAGTTACAATTCCTTCCTGCCTAATAAATATACCAATACCACATGAAAAAGTTGTAGGATGTCTTTAAACAAATGTATTTCTATAGGCAAATTCACTTAATAGCTGCTTCTTAGAAGAATATAACAAACTATCTGATAAACTGTTCTACAGGAATCGTAAGCTTTAAGAGAAGCAGGAAGGACACCTACCACTCCGGGTCTCATCATATGGGTAATTGGCCACCAGGTCTCCTCCGTGGAGATTGGCAGAAAGCACAAAAGGAATATCCATAATCCAGTGAATGACACCCTTTGTCTCAGGAGCAAGCTGCAGTAAAGATAGAGATTAAGGGATTACAACTTTTTAGTTTTTATTTTTATTAGTACATGTTTTCAGTAGACAATGATTACATTCATTGTGGAGAGTTGGTACATGTATATAACATGTCTCACTTCTTACATCTTCTTCCCCTCTCCTCCCTCCCCTCCTCCATTTCTTGGTTCCCTTCTCTTTAGCAAAAGATCCACGACCCTGTTTCCTAGTACCTTTTATTTTGCTCTTTTATTTATTTATACTTCGAGTTTCTCATATAAGAAAAATCATGAAATATTTAAGCTGTGTCTGATTCCTTTCACTTAATATTATGGTTTCAATAAATTTGATCATCATTGGTTGATTGATTCACAGAAAAGACACAGGAAGGATTTTTTAAAACTAGAAGTTGTTCATATTTTAACCATTTTATGGTTGTTTTCACAGAAAAACAGAAGTTTCTATACAAGCAGCATTCCCAAGGTCTACCTTTCTCAGACTTGTATTTAAAAATATTTCAATTGCACTTAAATGTCCTTGGAAGTTCCACTTTGTGAGACACAAGTTTTTCACTCTGTAGCTTGAAAACCAGCATCTAAAACACTTATCAATTTTTTCCATTAAGTTTATTGGTACATTTTAGGTATACAATACAGTTACATTCATCATTGGGACCTTGAACCTTTACATGATGTTGATTCTTATTTGTTCCCCATTCCCCTGTCCTCCCTTCACCCCCTCCACCCTTCCCTATTTACAAAGAATTTGTTTCCATGTTTTTCCTTTTCTCATATTTTTTCTTTTCCCTTCTTTCCTTTCCCCCTCCCCCCTCCACTTCCCCTACTCCTTTAAACATTTTCTTCCTATGTCACAACATCATTTATACATTTTGATTCTTATTTACACTTTTAGTTTTTCACACCAGAAAAACTATTGGGAATTTACACAAGTGAATCACTTATCAATTTTGAGACACCATCTCATCTGTAATGATTCACATATCATTGTGAATAACAATTAAGCATAAGACAGAAAACAGTTTAACTGCAAAATATGATTCTTTCTCTATTATGGTTCATACATGTGGTAGATTTATTTCCAATTTTTGTTATTTTTCCAATTCTCCTTCAACAACACTGTCCTTATAAAAGAATATTAGACTGAGTTTCTTTCAGATCTAACTGTAAAGTATCAGTTTATTGTAGAATGGTCACCATAAATTTTAAAACAAAGGAAAAAGTTTCAGCAATTTATGTTAAGTTTTTGGAATAATTCACAGGCCCTCATATCTTGAACATAAAACAAAAGAAGAAAGAAATGTATACCAAAGTATTAATCTGGAGCCAAAAACCTGATACTTTGATGTGATGAGTTTTTAATAGCCTCTAGGAAGACTCTCAAACTCTAAGTACCTCTTTGATAAAAAGAAAAGCTTTTACTGGAGATGTGACTCATACTATTCTTTCAGACAGAAAATCTAAGGGCCTCAGTAGGTTTATAATAAGATATCATATTTGTGTACCTCTGCTCTCTTTATGAACAAGGGTCTCATACTCGATTTTGTTGAGCACCAAAACATCCCCATTTCATAAGGAAGAATCTAATGGCTGAGTGCTTTAAATAACATGTCTAAGTTCACACAGCTAAGAATTCAAAGTTCTGACTATGAACCCATAAGGCCTACATTATTTTTAGCAAACCAGCTTCACTGTATCAAAACTATCATATAGACTACTCATAATTGTGGAAAAGTGTAATTTAGAATAGGGTGTTGTTAATGGCTACGAAAATACGATTACAGAAGAGGAATAAATTCTAGTGTTCTACAACACAGTAGAGTAACTACAGCTTACAACAATTTATTATATATTTTACAAAGAACTAGAAGAGAGGAGCCTGGAGCTTCCCAGAACAAAGAAATGATAAATGTCCAAGGACATGGAAGTTTTAATTACCCTGATTTGATCATTCCACTTTATATACATGTATTAAATTATCTCACTGTGCCCCATAAATACGTACAATTATTGTGTGTCAGTCAAAGAAAAAGAACAGGGTGTTATTTTCATTATTTGTTTGGTTGGTTTATTTTATTATTGCTAGAAATAAATGCTCACTGTAGAAAATGTAGAGGAGCAAACAAGCACAAAAAAATTAAAATAACTTCATAATTTTACCACCTAAAGATACTCACTGCTAACATTTTCACTTATCTTCAATTTTTCTTAGTCCACCTACATAATATTTAAAATGTGATTGTTTATATATCATATTATATACTGGCTTTTTTTTGCTCAACAACAGATAGCAAATATCTTTTCATGTCAATGAAAATATATTAACAGTTGAGTATTGGATACAATGTCTGGATCTGCCGTTCATAAATGAAAATGGTAACTAATACTTATTAAACACCTTGTATGTGACACACTGAATTCTCAAACTCACGCTATGAGGTTGTGACCACATCCCTTCTCATTTTATAGATGAATAAACTGAAACACTAAGGAATTAGGAAACAACATGAGACAACACAATTGAGTGTAGCCAAGTCTGGACCCAAACCCAGCCAGTCTGGCTTCACAGGTCACACTAGGACCTGGAATTCTCAGTTGTTGAATATTGAAAAATTTTTAAATACCATGAACACCTCTATAGCCATCCTTCCTGCATATCTATAATGTCCTTGGGGAAATCCCAAGAAATAGAGCAATTTGACCAAAAGCTAAGCACATCTTTAGCTAAAGATGTTTAAATAAAAATTCATTTTTAGCCAAAATACTTAAATTTTAAAGATGTGTTCTAAAATGCCTCCCCATAATGCAAAATACCCAGAAACATCATATTAAACCCTCCCTCTCTAATCACTCCTACGAACACTGAATTTGTTTTTAAAGTTTGTCACTTCAATTAATAATATACAATTCACTAAATTTGTATTCCTTGAGTAATAAAACTAGAGCAGTTTTATATGTTTCGTGATCATTTATATTTATTATTTTGTGACATTTACATATGTTTTATATATGTTTTACCTGATTTTTCTATTGAGATGTGTATCTTTTTTATTGATGTGGAATTGTTTAGGAAAAGCATTGACTTCTACTATATATTATAAATATTTTTCAAATTTTCCATGTCCCTTTCAAATTTTGTTACTAAAATAAAGACCATTAATAAGGTATTTATGTTAAGAATAATAACACCAAATCATAGGTTTTTTCCTTTATAGTCTTGTCCTTTGCTTTTGTATATCACTCACTGGCTTACTATCTAGTGTCCATCATGTATCAGATTCTACATACAGAATTTACAGAGTTCTATCCCCTTCCAAAAAATATATATTCACAAAAATTTTCTTCTACTAGTTCCATTCCTTTTATTTTTAAAATAATTGAATATACATAAAATTTACTTTTCTTTTTTTTTTTTTTTGGTACTGGAGATTGAAATCAGGACCTTGTGCTTGTGAGGTAGGCAGTGGCACCACTGAGCTAAATCCTCAGCCCCCAAATTTACTTTGATCTATGATAATAATAAGATGGATTTGTCTCAATCACATTAATTGAATAATCCATTCTTTCCACATTGATCTGAAATAGGTCTTCATTATATAATAAATTCTTATACATACTTAAATACGTTTCTAGAATTCAAATTAATTTAATAATTGAAACCTATTTTACATTTTGCTTAAAACAACCTAAAATAACCAATACAGAAAATTAAATTTAAAAGTTCAGTAATGCACATTTTTATAAGGAATTTATGTTTTTAAACCCATTGCCAACATGGCATTAATATTATGTGTTAGGTTTAACATACATTCTTCTACATAATACTCTGTTCAAACATTTTTCTTTTACTGCTGAATTTATTCTCAGTCCTCTTCCTTGTATATCTATTCCTTGTCTCCTCTACCTATTCAAATCCACTCTTTGCACTGACAAATCCAATATTTCAATAAGTTTAGAAAGGCCAAAAATCATTGTAGTTTGAAGAATCAGTGAGGACTTCAGGAAGGAGGTAGAATTTCAGCATGTCTTGGAAAGAAAAAAATAAGTATTTGAATAGAAGGAGAAGGGAGAAAGGAGAAGTTAAAATAAGAAAAGAGAGAAAGTACACCTGGACATTTGTGGGAAGTGAGCAGAATATTTTCAAGGTAAAGGGTTAGTTTTAGTGGAGCTCAGGAGGAAACAGGCATTACCCTGCATTTATTTCTTATCTGAATGTGTTCAAAATGGGATGCATAATATGCTGCCATATATTTATAGATTGATGTATGCATGGAAAATAATTTTGGAGGATACACACAAAAATGTGAATAATAGTCACTGAAGACTAGAAGACAGTAGGTTCTTTTCCTTCTTATTTATTTGCTTTATCTCTTTGTTTATAATAAAATAATTTTATAATTTAAAATATTTCTTAAAAATATGTTTTGAAACAAGTTCAAAGACAGTCTTGAACACAAAACATTGCATAAAGCTAATAGGTTTGGCCCATCGTTAGTTTTTATATCATACACTACTGCTGAAATGCTTTTACTATTCTGTTCAAAAGCAAGCAAGGAAATTCCACAATTTGATAAATTAAAGTGGCTTTCTCTTTGCCTCTGAATAGAGCCTTGTAGGCTAACTAAATACCAAGACCCCTTGGATACCATAATTATGTATTTAAATGATCCACAGAGTGGATCATTCTGGAGCACCCCGAAGAGCAAGGCCCTGATACACTTGAACACCATTTGTGACCTATCTTTAAAACTTCCATTTAAAGACCGTAAGTGTAACTCGAATGTTATACTCTAGAATTAGATGGCTTTGGCTCTTAAAATATGTTGAAGCTATTTATTCATTTTCTTCACAACCCTAGGCATTAAACACAAGTGTAACACTGATAAATTACTGGGTGGATTTTAACCCTCAATGTTTTCAAGCAATCCAGGTCAAGGCTCATGTGCTGAGCCCAGATGACATGGAAGTGGCCAGGCTGTGAGTTCAGGGCAGTTGAGAAATGAGATAGCAGGAAGAAGCCTGGAAGAAGAAGATGAGGCCTTATTCTCAGAGGTTCAGAAGGGCAAGGAATCAGTGCCAGTCCGGAGTGGTGAGTCTCAGGAACATCAACAGAATCAGCACCCACTGGAATCCGCATTCCTGACCCAGGGCTCCCAGCACACCAAACCAAATAACCCTTGAAACTTAAAAATCCCTATGAGGCTTATAAATATTAAGCTAAGAAGGATTGAGAAAAAAGAAGAATATGTAATGACATTAATGAAACACCTACTATATGTCTCCCACTGAGTAGGGTCAAAACATTGTCTCATTCTTAATACAAAAATGGAAAAAGGAAAAGATGAACAAAACATAGGAAATTATTCAATATAAAATAAAAATAAACAAATCTTGCTTATGTTCCAGAAAAGATGCAATAACTTTGACATAGTTCTCTTTATCTAGGAAAAGTTGTAGCACCAAGAATTTTGAAATAAAAGCTCTTATTAAAAAAATACCATGAGGGCCGGGGATTTAGCTCAGTGGTTCCGGCGCCTGCCTCACTAGCACAAGGTCCCGAGTTCGATCCCCGGTACCAAAAAAAAAAAAAATACCATGAACATCTTCTAAGAAGTAATGCCTGACTAACTGCTAACTGACCTTGAGGTGATCAGCCCCATTCTTTTATAAATAAATAAATAGGCACTGATTTATTTAGTATGAAGAAAACAATGGGCCATAGGATTTTCACATCATAGGAAGAACTTTGGTTGTGGAACCCCAAGACATGACCTCACTTCCCTGGCAACATCTTCAAACAGAACTTGGACCCCTTCTAATGGGCGTCACAATCTAGTACCAACTGTCTCCCAAGCTCACTTGGCCAGAGACGGTCCACAGCGAACATGCTGAGCTGCTTCTCCACTTCGCGAGGCCGCAGCCTCAGGACCCCAGGCAGAGAAAGTATCTGTGAAAGATTGGGAAGATGGCTGACTCCATCCAGAGGCCACAGGCCACAATGCAGCAGCCACACGACTGTCACAGACACCCCAGGGACAGTCTCCAGGGGAGTGACCACCAGGGACCTATCAAAATCAAGGTACTTCTGTGAAGTCTCCCTAAGCCCAAATACCAAAGGCACAGAAACTGGAAAGAGCCCAGGGGAACTATCACCAGGCCCAGAAACACCCCATAGCTCTGGGCAGGTCTCCCCAGACCCGGGCACAGAAAACCTAGAGAGTCAAAGTCCAGTGGGGGAGACTGAAGTCACAGCCAGCAGCCCCCAAGAGACACTGAGAAGCCCGGTGTACATCCAGCCAGGCCTGCCTGCCACTATCAGAAACAACTTCACAGAGAGCCTTGCAGAGTTCAGGCCAGTGTGGTCCCTGCAGGAAGTCAGGCCGCACTCATTCTCTGAGCCCTTCCTGCCCGTTTTCCTGGGCAGCCAACTCATCTATGGTCCCTTCTTCCCAGGCGCCTCCATGACCCACACCTCTACCCAATCGGCCCTGATTTTGGGAAGAGGCATCTTGACAACATCTTTTGAGAATTCCATCTCCCTTGCGGGCCTTTGTGATAAAGATCGAGGTATGTGGTGTTTGGACAATAAACAACTTTTCACCACAGACTGGGTAGATGAGGAAGGAGACTCATACACTGTGTCACCTCAGGTGGAGTTAGAAGAGGCCATTAGGCTTTCTGGACTAAAAAACTCATATTCTCAAAATGAACTCTTAGTTCATGTACCGCCTTGTATACCAGAACATCCTAAAATGCCTTGTCCCGGAGAAGAGAAATCCATCCACCACAGAGCTGCAGGCCCCTGGAGAAAGCTGTATTGTGCTAATGGCCAAACTTTTCAAGCCAAACACTTCAGCAGGCAGGCTCACTGTGCTGTCTGCACAGACCGTGTAGGGGGACTTGGCCGCCAGGTATATAAGTGCACCAAACGTAAACTCTCGGTTCACAAGAAGTGCCACACACTCATCACAGTTGAATGTGGGCAGCATTCTTTACCATCAGACACCCTGATGCCAGTCGATCCATCATCCATGGCTTCAGACCCTGCACAGACAGCGACCCCACAGAACCTTGCAACTCATGAGGCTTTAGAACAAATTGATGAAGAGTATGAGGCAGGGAACAACAGGGAAAGTGGCAAAGCTTCACCTGGTTTAGGTCTTCAGGACTTTGATTTGCTTCGTGTGATAGGCAGCGGGAGTTATGGGAAAGTACTATTAGTCCAACTGAAAAAATCAGGTCGTGTGTATACAATGAAAGCAGTGAAAAAAGAGCTTGTCAACACTGATCGGGTACAGACAGAAAAGCATGTTTTACAGCAGGCCACTAATCATCCTTTTCTTGTAGGACTGCATTCTTGCTTCCAGACAGAAAGCAGACTGTTCTTTGTTCTAGACTACATAAATGGTGGAGATCTGATGTTTCATATGCAGCAACAAAGAATCCTTCCTGAAGAACATGCCAGGTTTTACTCTGCAGAAATCAGTTTAGCCTTCAACTATCTTCATCAGCGAGGGATACTGTATAGAAATTTGAAAGTGGACAATATTCTACTGGACTCAGAAGGGCACATGAGACTCACCGACTATTGCATATGTAAGGAAGGCTTACAGCCTGGAGATGTGACCAGCACTCTCTGTGGCACTCCTAATTACCTGGCTCCAGAAATTGTAAGGGGGGAAGATTATGGTTTCAGTGTGGACTGGTGGACTCTCGGAGTGCTGATGTATGAGATGTTGATTGGAGAGTCTCCTTTTCAACTTGATGAGAGCTCTGATAACCCTGACCAAAACTCAAACAATAATCTCTATCAAGTCATTTTGGAAAGAGAAATTCGCATACCTCAGTGTCTGTCTGTAGAAGCTGCAAGTGTCCTGAAGAGTTTTCTGAGCAGGGACCCAAAGGAACGATTGGGTTGCCATCCTCAGAGGGGCTTTGCTGATGTTCAGGAGCATCCATTCTTTCAAAATGTTGACTGGGACATGATGGAGCAAAAGCAAGTAGTGCCTCCCTTCAAATCAAATATGTCTGAGGGATTCGGGTTGGACAACTTTGATTCTGTTTACTGAGGAACCTGTCCAGCTCACCCCAGATGATAATGACATCGTGAGCAAAATGGAAGGATACAAGTTTGCAGGTTTGGAGTATATCAATCGTCTTTCAATGTATGAAGAAGAGTGGGTCTGATCCTCATTTGTCAACTATGCATTCTGCTTATTACTATTTAATGCTTGGAAAAACTGGTTACCAGCCTGGATTCAATGAAGCATTTCATAACTGTCTAGAAGCTAATTTTAATTTATTTTTTGTAGCTATATTTAGATTAATACTTGCTTCTTACAGTCTATAATAGGGAATATTGAATGTTTTTGTTGATAAATGAAAACATTCCATTTGTTGAGTGGAAACAGAAAGTATAATACTTTTTCTAGTTACATACTATACAGGAAAATAATTTGTCTTCTAAGTAGAATGTCTTACCTATGCTTGTTGATCTCAAACCATATTACCTATACCTTTGGGACCCCAGTTTATGTAGTCTTCAGGGAATCCAAAATATTATAACACTTTTAAATTAATCTGCAGAAAACACATGTATATTATAGTTCTATCTCCTTAGTTAAGTTTTTTTATTTAGTAGGATAACACATGAAATACATAGTAGAATTCATTTCAGAGGCAAAGTTCTTCAAAATATTTTTATCGAAATTACTGGTCAGTAATTTATTATTTAAAGAGTTACCAGATCTATAGCATTCCTGTGCTAGTCCTATTTTTATGCAAAGGACTTGAAAAGTAACCATCATTTTCTAAATAGGTTATAATGATACAATCTGAGCAAAATTTAATTTTAGGTACACTAGTTTTAAATTTAGAATGATTTAAAATTTGTAGGCATTTAATAAATTACCTTTTTATCTTTTTTGAGGTACCCCATTTCATTAGAAATGTAACTTTTCTAAAGCTTTTAGATTTATTACCTTTTCTTCAATTTGCAAGTTTGAAAGTAATAAAAACATAAAGGAAAATGTTTATAGACATTTTCTTATTCATTTGTGAGCCATATATATTTCTCTTAATGCCTGGAACTTGTTTTAAAGCAAAAAGCATTATCCACAGCATAAAATTATAGAGAATTGTAACATATAAGAAATATGTTTATGTTTTTTTAATTTTTTTTTTTTTTTTTTTTTGGTACTGGGGATCGAACTTGGGACCTTACGCTTGTGAGGCAGGCGTCGGAGCCACTGAGCTAAATCCCCGGCCCTTTTGTTTTTAATTTAGAGTATAGATTTTTAAGTAGTAAGATTGATTTGCATATTTTATGCAGAACTGCACTACAAATATGTTTTTAACTATATTCTATTTTTTTGCCATCTTTAAGTGACACACTAGTTCTTTTCATATTATATAGTAGGTCTTTCAAAACATTCACCAGGAATAAGGCAGTTTACATACAGAATGGTTGGCATTTTGGTGTTCTCAGAAATAATTTATTTTGCATAAGCCTGTGGTCAGATCATTTTATGCATATGAAGCCTGGATTAATTTCAAGCATCTTGTTCAGTGCCGGGACATTTACTTTATAAATTTGTTTCATTTTGATTTTTGTCATGTAGAATACTGCCTTGGTCATCATAATGTAATGTGTATTTGTGTACCTTCTTTTTCATGTTAAAAATCTTTAAATAAAACGTTTAATAAACATCAAAAAAAAGAAAGAAGTAATGCCTGAGCTAGAAATACGGAAACATCGAATATAGAGATTATGCAGATATGATACAGATTCATCTGAGGAAGAAGGTTGTGCTGGCTGGAAAGATGCCAATCAAACATCCTGTCAACCTGCACTTATTCACAGTTCTCCTCTGACTGGTGTTAGGCATTATTTTCCTCATTTCTCAGCTTTAACAAAAACAGCATAAGCAGGTTAATGCGAATAGTGGGGAGTTGTGAGCCAATACTGGAACTCAGCTTCCAGAACAGTGTTTCCTTTCTGTCTTGCTCCTCATGATTATCACACAGGACCACCCTTTCTTCACTCTGCCCCACCGACTTGCAGCTCCCTTCTCCCGTGCAAGTGCTTTCCAGGCTGGGAAACTGCAAGTGCACCCATGACTCAGAAGCAGGAAAGTCTGACACTCGCTTATGGGGTTTTACCAGAAGCCTCCACTCTGGGCAGCCCTTGTCCCAGACCAAGCCCTGCTGAAAGGCTCAGCCCACGTTCCTGGAATGAACCTAGAGTGTGGAGACCTAATGGAGAGTGAGTGGCAGGCCAACAGTCCCGAGCTCCCTGTCTCCTGGGTCCTCTATCTGGTGAATGCTTGTCTGGAACTCCAGATGCTGATTTTCAGTGGCTACACTTTTCAGATACTGTGATTTATTTGTGAAGCTGGATAATGGGCCCTCAGCCTTCTATATGTCAGACTCAGATATGAGTTTTTTGTTGTTTTTGGTACTGGGGATCGAACTCGGGACCTTGCACTTGCGAAGCAGGCAGCAGAACCACTGAGCTAAATCCCTTGCCCTTCAGATATGAGTTTTAATTCCTGCAAGCAAGGAACTGAAATCTAGAGTCAAAAACAAAAGCAACTATACAAACAAATAATTGTGGTATAACATGTATATATATATATATGCGCATCCCTCTGGGAGTACATATGAGGATCATGTGGAAGGCTTAACAGGCTCTGTCCTGAAGAGCAAAGGAAACTCTCTCAGGGGCGGGGACATGGAAGAGCATTCTAGACAGCTGAAACAACAACTCATATGAAGACACAGACTGCTTAGAAAAGGGTATATTGGAAAACAAAACGGAGTGGGTATGACTAGAGTATGAGGGCTACTGAACCCACATTAGTAGTAAGTCAGACAGCAGCTGCCAGCAGCCAAGGGATATCTGAATAATCTTGGGACTATAATAACTTGAGAAATTGTACTTGCCAGGCTTTCATTGAAGGAAAGAGAGATAGTAAGCAATGGGTGGGACTTCAAAGCAGCAGCCTGAGAAAAAGGGCAGGCAGCTCCTAGTTGGGGTGAAAAGAGGGGGCAAAGAAGTGAGGCCATAGGTGCCAAAAAGGGGCCAATGCACAAGAGCTGACTCCAAACTCCCAAACTCACCCACCTATGCAACTACTAAACTACCCAGTCTGGAGAACCACCCCCTCCTGGAAAAAACAATGAATAATAAATGACATTCCTTTGAGACCCCATGGGGTAAAAGGTTTAGGGCTCTCTGTCTGTGGAATAGTCAGCTTTGCTATTTCTTTCCTGGGGCTGGGCTGCCTGTGGGACCTATAATAAACTTTCTAGAATAAATTTTCATTTTATTTTCACTTGTGTGTGAAGAAGACTGTGGAGGAAGTTGAGGTGACTGAATGGAGTTAGGAGAAGGTGGACACAAAACCAGAACAGGAAGCTGCTTCAACAGTAGAGAGAAGACTGACCTCAGAGCTTGAACTAAAGCCAGGGAAGGAGTTAGCAGAGCAAGGGAAGATGGGAAAGGCCAGGGAGATCAAGTCACTGGAATGTAGGAATAGTAGCTGGTGAGCAGTGGCAGAGGTGGAAAATTAAAAGCTTTGATAATCAGGATAAATGAAACAATAGTGAGCCCATGGGAAAATACTTGTTTCTGGGCAAGCTGAACCTGAGTTTGCAGGGGCCACCAGAAAAAGGAGCCCAGTGACCAAATACAACAGGAAAACCAGATCCTGGAAGGTCCAGAGTTGGTGATGTGGATGTGGGAGACCCGGTCCCAAAGCTCACACTGAAGGCTCAGGAAAGGATGGGAACCTAGGGAAGAACCTGGTAAAAGCATCAGACGGGATCCTGAGGAAGGTCAGTATCTGAGCCGAGGCAGAAGAAGCAGAGAAAGAAACCAAGCAGTAATTTGAAAGGCAGAAGAGACCAGAAACAGTGGAGTTTTGTAGAGCAAGGGAGGAAAGGTTCTGGAAAAGAAGTCAAAGCTCAACACCATGGAATGCTGCAGGAGCTGCTGATCAGATGAGCTGGTAAAAAGCCTCTGAGAGGGCTGCAGTGACTTGCGAAGACCCTGAGACTGGTTTCCTCCCTCTTGTCTCCTCCCCAGCTCCAGCTCTGCACCCCGACACCCAACCCTAGGGAGCGGGGCTAATTTCCAAGTTCAGCCCCTCCAGCCTGGGCCTTCACAACTAATATGACCCATATGTTCTTGATGTCATTTTTTATGTCCTTTGTTATAACACAGATGTTCAACCATATTTCCTTCAGCTAGAGGACAGGCCCCCAAGTAACCAAACATGTTCTCTACCTTTGCATTTTGATCCACAATTTTCTTCAGATTTTTCAACAGATGATTATTTGGACCACCTTCTTTTTCATTGACATAAACTATCCTATCCAGGTCTGGGAAGTTCCGGTTCAGATCTATTCCCTGGGCGTTGCTGCGACCCACAAACCAGTCCTTGAGCTCACCAGGCTAAAACATAATCCGAGAAAAATGATCAGTTATTTATTATTATTGCCACTGTCTACATAAGGTCTCCATCAATGCTTTATAAAAATGATTGACTGCTTCAACAGTATTCTCTCCTAATGGCATTTTCATTACTTTACTGATATAAGCATAAAAGTATCAGGTTTAATGTATTATGGGTATTTGGACAATATTTCCAATGCATAATAATTTAAATATTAATAATAATATTGAGACATTTATCAGATGAAAGCATATCACACTCTATAATTAGATTGAAATAAAATGTGCATTCCCTCAACCTACTTTTTAAATTTTCAAAATAGGATTAGAAGCTTAAAAACAAGATGTTTTATTTTAATAAGATATATCCCTCTTATAGTCTCATCCAAAAACTGAGTTTTATTTCAAAATCTTGAAAGAAGAATTTGCAATATTTTCACCCTAAAGAAATAAGATTTTAAGAGACAGATATTTTTAGTCTGATTAAACGTTACCACAATATATCACATTGTGCCTCCTAAATATGTATAATTCTATGCATAATTCTATTTTTAAAATAAATTTAATTTTTAAAAAAAAAATACAAGCTCTAGAAGTTCCAAGGCTTTAAAAAGACTGAGGAATTTCTATCCAATTTAAACTCTTCACCAATGATACAACCTGAAAAATTAATGAATTTTCAAGATATTAGTTTTACTTTATAAAATTAATTTTTGTTTAGTATTAAATTATATTATATAAACAAAATCATATTGTATTATATTATAATTATACCATTTATATATTTAATATAATTATATTGATTATATATTATATAATGGATATAATACATGTATTAAATATCTATATTATTATATATTATAATGTATCTATACAGCTATATTTTATATATATTACATCTATTATATTAAAAAAACTAGCATATTTTTAAAGTTATATATGCTTAGATACCTCAGCCTATGAGGAATAAAAAATCTGTAAGACAGAAATTAGCAAGATAATCTCTGTCCACTTACAGTTATGAATGTAACCTTAAAATATTATATGTTTTACTTTTATATATTTCTAGAATTATTCTCTCATAACTTTAGGAATTATATTAATGTTATAGTTATTTTTAAAGATTCACTCTCTGGAAACTGCAGGGTCATTGGCTCCTCTTAACTTTAGGTGAACACAATATTTACTTTAATCTATTTCTATAAAATAAGGAAATTATCTCAAACTGTAGACAACAGCAAATATAATGCCCCATTCCTGTCCAATAAAAATGAAAACATATGCCATATTATCTTCTTTTAAAAGCCATTAATTTCCATCATAGCAGTTAGAATGCATAAAGGTATTTTTCGTTTAGAGGTAGGGTCACTTTTTTGCCTTTTATTTTTTTTAACTTTGTCATCACTCCTAAAATCAATGATTAAACAAACATCAGTAAAATACTGATCTGGCCAAAAGTAATTCTTGTTTGAATGCAGTAGAGGGCGCTATAACACCGACTCATCCACAGCATTACCCTTCAGGACAGGCAGCATCCTTCAGTATTTCCAGAAGGCAATTTACCTGGTCACAAATGTGAGCAAATGTTATTTTTTTTAACAATGCAAAACAAAAAGTTATTAAAATGCTAACTTTTTAACAAAATTTCCCATTCACAATGTGCTGAAGAACCTACCTCATCCCTTACATTCTTTTTTTTCTTTTCAGTAGGCATTGTGTGAATTCCAGATGTCTTTTTTTACTTTTACTTTTTATTTTTAATAGCATACACTTGCAGTACATAATGACTACACTCCTCGTGGCGAGTTGGTACATGTACATAACATATTCTAAAATGTTTTCTTAGCAACAAGTTGAACAATGAGTCACTTGTACTCTTGGTTGCACCATCTGCAAGCTTTCTGTGAGGACATTATGTACACAGAAGTACATATGTATAAATATACTAAAAAAAACAATGAAGAAAGCATGCCTAGTGCCTCCTGTCTCACACTCACCTGAGATGCTGCCTTCTCGAAGCCATCAGGGTTCAGTGAAGGCATGATGTGAATTCGAGTACTGTGGATCAGGTTCACAATTGTCTCATTCCCCTTCTGGTATTCATTGCACAGATACTGGGCCAAGAAAATGAGCAGTTCTCGTCCAACTGCCTCATTACCATGCATATTCCCAACATATTTAAATTCAGGCTCACCTAAAACAGCAAAAATACATGGTATAGAAACATTTTCTACAACACCAAAGAGAAGCCTAATAGCATGCAGTGCCCAGTTTATTGCATATCTACTAATTTATTACAAATAGCCAACAATTACTTTTCCCTCCAGAAATGATGATTTCCTAAGAAATTTCCTTTAAATGTCCCTTGGAGAATGCTCCAAACACCCCTTCCATCCTTCTATTCCTCTCTCCCTGTTATCCACTGAATTACATCCACATAAAATTCATTTGGTGAAGGCCTAGCACCCAGTGTGACTGTATTTGGAAATAGGGCCATTAAGAAGGTGACTAAGGTTCAAAGTGGTCAGAAGGGTGGGACCCTAGTTCAACAGGACTGCTGTCCTTGTAAGATAAGATACCGGAGATCTCTTTCCCATCTGATCCGACGACCATGTGGGGACACAGCTGGAAGGTAAACTCCTGCCAGTTAAGGAGAGAGGCTTCACCAGAAACCAACTCTGCCAGCACCTTGATCTTGGACTTCCTGGCCTCCAGAACTGGGAGAAAATAAATTTCTGTACTTCAAGCCACCCTGTGTGTGATATTTTGTGATAGCAGTCCAATGAGTTTACTACACCTCACTACCTGCGTCCTGCTTATTAAAAGCTGTACTGTGTGTGTTTTCAATTAATTCTCACCAAAAAGTAAGCATTATTATCTATGGAGAAACTGACGTTCAGACTGCTCAAGAAGCCTGACCATAGTTACACTGCCCACAAAGCCAGGATTCAAATGTTGGTCTCCTGCTTTAGTTAAAAATCGATACTTTTTTTTACTTCCTGAACCATACGGATTAAAAATAGTTAGACTGCATGGGCTCAAACCCTGGCATCACTTTTTAATGACTGGCTTCCGCAAAGCATTTCAGCTCTCTGTGGCTCTGTTGCCCCATCTAAAAAATGAACCAAACAATAGTTTCTACCTCACAAGACGGAAATCAGTGTGGAGATACCTCAAAGAACTAGGGCTGGAGATCCCATTTGACCCAGCTATTCCCCTGCTGGGTATTTTCCCAAAAGAATTAAAAGAATCATACCACAGAGATATATGTGCACCCATGTTTACTGCGGCACAGTTTGTAATAGCTAAAGCTTGGAAACAGCCCAAGTGCCCATCAACTGGAGACTGGATATAGAAGATGTGGTTTTTTTATAAAATGGAGTACTACTCAGCCATAAAGAATGAGAAACTAGAGTCATTTATAGCTAAATGGATGCATATTGAGGCCATACTCTTAAGTGAAATAAATAAGACGTGTAAATACCGAAGTTTCTCTAGTGTGAGAAACTGAGACTGTAAATAAGGACTAAAAGGATTAATAACTAATAATTGATACTTTGAAATAGGAAAAGGTCCAAAGGGGTAGTGGTGGTGGGAGGAGATGGGGAAAGGAAAGAATGGAAAGGAAAAATTATGAGAAAAGAAAAAAAATGAAAACAAAGTCTATGTAAATAGGGAAGGGTGGAGGGGTGAAGGGCGCACAGGCAATGGGGAAAAAATAAGAACCAAGATACATCATGCACAGGTACAAGCACCCAATGATAAATGTAAATGTATTGTATACCTAAAATGTACCAGTAAAAGAATTTAAATTAAAAAAAAAAAAAGAAGTTTGTAATGGTGAGAACTAAGTGAAATAATGAATATAAATGCCTAGAACAGTACTGCAAATAGCAAGTGTGGTGTGTTTGCAATAATGATTTTTAAGATGATGATTACATCACATTATCTTGTTATGAGGTGCTTTGCCATATGCACTTGTAATTTTCTCTTTATAAGGGTCCATGAAAAGGATGAAGACATATTTTTATTATTGTGGTGGTACAGATGCAGCCCAGAGAGGCTAAATTGCGCTGCTGAGCTTGAGATTCAGACATAAATCACAGCTGCCCCTCTCTGCTGCCCCACTGCACCCTGGGAAGAGTTGTGAGCTTGCAGAGCTCAGCAGCAAAGGGATTGTTATTAATCCTGCTTTTCTACTCCTTTCTGCTTCACCCATCCCACAGGCCCAATGTCTGCCATGGAAAGGATCCTCCCATTAATAAAATCACTGAGGCTCCTCCTCTTGCTATCAGAAGAGAACTTGGGGTTCTTTTTCTCTTAAATATTCTTGACACAAAATTCCTTGAGTTTGCAATTCAAGTGACTTCTCATCACAGGAAAGCATGCCCTTGTGTGACCTTTCACCCCGAGTGTATGCTGATCTTAATCTAAGGGTCAACCAGGATCAGTACTATTTATGCACCCTCATTTTTTTTTCTAAATTTACAGGACAGTCTCCAATAATCCTACCTCTGAGGACTTGCCCAGAAGGTACGAGAATGGGGAGGTATGAAAAATGTTTTCTTTGCTTCTGGTTTTCAAGGTAAGAATTCCTTCCTTCCTTTCTTTTTAATGT
The DNA here is from genome assembly GCF_053883595.1 of Heterocephalus glaber. NCBI lineage: Eukaryota > Metazoa > Chordata > Mammalia > Rodentia > Bathyergidae > Heterocephalus > Heterocephalus glaber. The sequence continues at coordinate 618,014 of NW_028258308.1, read as the reverse complement.
TAAATGCAGGCATGTTACACCTTCCCTTACTGAATATGTTCATTTGATTGAGACAGAGAAAACTGCAGTACCCCCGGGGGTGGGGGGGGTCCGAGGCAAGCAACTTTTAGAAGCCTGCTTCACAAAGCTTTCTAGCCCCGTCCAAACACGATGTAAAGCTTCAAGTTGACCAAAAGAGCAAGCTTGCCTCACAACCCATATTGGTAGACAAGCACGCTGATTTCCTTCTTGTTTTTTTTCTTCTTAATACTTCTCTAGGTTTGAATCTTTAAAACTATTTAAAGGAGAAAGAGCAAACTCCTAAGACCTGTAACCACACTCATCCCGATGTTCTGAGGGGCCACAGTGTATTCTGTTTGAATGTGAATATCTGGGGTACAGCATGGTCTCCCCAGTTCTGCCACATACTCCCCAACTGTTGCTTTCTCTTTTTTTGGTACCGGGGATTGAACTGGGGACCTTGCGCTTGCCAGGCAGGCAGCAGAACCACTGAGCTAAATCCCCCGCCCTGCTGCTTTCTTATGTATGTTTGCAGCTCCTGATTTTTCAAGGTCATAAAATTTCCAAGACGGTTGATCTTCTTTAACGCTGCAGGAAATTCCTCCCAGAACAAATCTCCCCCGTTGCCTAGTATATTTGTGAGGCTATAGTAATGATAATAACAGTGATTTAGGCTGACATAAAGAACAACAAGGAACATTGTATTGAAGATATTAATGTAGGAAAATTAAGTTCAAGGCACATAGCACTTAGCAATAGAAAAAGCAAGTGCGTCCTTACAGTCTCGGGTCCTCGGGAATAAATGAGATCGCTATATACTGTAGGGCTCCCACGGGAACTCAGAAGACTTGTGTTCTTAGAAGCCTGCTGACGCCTCTTACGAGAGACAAGAGCCACACTGCGTAAGCACACCCTCCCTCATGGCGGGGATTCCAGTGTGAGACGGTACCGAGGATCACAGGTGAATAAGGCAACCTTCCTGAGCCAAGGACTGCAGTCCAGGGGGTCACCTCCCGCCAGGGCCACGATCCAGGGACTGCCATGGAGGGAGGGCTTCCAGGTTCCAAACTGGAGCCCTCCTGGGGCCTGCTTGCCCTCTTCCAGCCCTACCCGCTCCCCAACCAGAATTTTCTTTGTGAAACAGGACTCTCACCAGGTCATCAAAACCTCTTCCTCCCCCACCTGCTGCTGCTTCTGTACTGAGGATGGAGCCCAGGGCCTTCGCACTGAGCTGCATCCCCAGCCCTTGCTTTTTTGCTGCTGTTTTTTCATGTTGCTGTTGAGACAAAGTCTTGTTAATTCATTAAGTGGCCCAGGCTGGGCTCAAGCTTGTGACCTCCTGCCTCAGCCTCCCAGAGTGCTGGGATTACAGGTGTGTACCACCACGTAGAGCCCTTACATCCTTCTAATCAGGGATAAATACACCTTCTTCAGAGTACTTTTATTCCCGGCCCAGCTTCCTTATTATTTTTAATACCTCAATTTGGAAATGTACATTAATGTACATTAGACTGAAAGATCTATGACAGTATCTACTTTAGCTCACTAGTGTATTGGCTATGCCCAGCATACTGCCTGGCACACAGCAGCATAATAAATCTTGATTCAGTAAATTAATGAATAAATGAGAAATAACAGTCTTGCTCCCCCCCAACTGGGAAACAAACCCGGGGGTGCTGTACCACTGAGCTACATCTACAGCCCTTTTTATTCATTTTTTATTTTGAGATGGTATCACTAAGTTGGCTAGGCTGAGCTCAAACTTGGAAACCTCCTGCCTCAGCCTCTCAAGTGCTGGGATTCCAAGTGTGCACTCAGCTTGATCCTGCTTTTAAATCCCATCTTCATGATCCTGAGATGCAGGTGCAGTGGCAGCAGCTTGAACAGCTTTCCGTAACAGTGAAGGGAAGGAGTGACTAACTGAAGAGGACCTGGCGCAGCAGCGACAAGGTGCCCACATCCGGCGTGGGACTGTCTAGAAGGCTCTGTGGCTGTCCTTCTGTCTGCATCCCCAGCCAGGGATGGGATTTCTCCTGGAGGGAAGGCAGCAGCACTGTGATCAGCTGATTTCCCAGGAAGAAGATTAATCTCCATGGTCACCACAAAACCTCTCCAGGCAAGCAGCTCTCAGGCTAGTTTTGTTGAACCATCTGAACAGTGGGTTCTGAACAGATTTTACCTTCAGAATCCTTAATCGAAAAATAAGAGATAGGTCTGAAGCCTTTGGATTTTGAATGATCCTCTCTGGGTCCATTTACTTTCAGTTCATTAAGAAAACGTGACAGCTTTTCATCATCACGTAAATTGTCCTTTCTGCAGCTAGAAAGGAAGTGCGCCCCAGGCCAGTGCCTGGATGACATTGTGTGCCTTCCTGTTTACGCTGCTTTCACAGAAGAACAAATCCCAGGTTTAAGGGCTGGCAGCTGCCAGGTGCGTCACACCTTGCGGATACAGCTGGCAATGCAACCATAGCTCATCTCTCTCCTAGCAACAGGAAGTAAAAAGCAGCAAGGAGAACCATGCTCAGCACATCTGGGGATGGTTGCTTTGCGTTCATCTCATTGTCCGCACTCACTGTCAAATTTATTTTCCTCTTTACACAATAATCCCGAGCTCCTGCTCTTGCAATTGATGACTCAGGTGCTCAGGTCCCACGGCGCACAATCAGGAAGCACTGTGTTCCGGATGCCTCCTTTCCTGTCATTCCGTGTAACTATCAGGGTTCCCTTACTTCTTACAGCACACAGCCATCACTCCAGAGACAACTCACAATTACCTCACAAACCAAGCTTGCATGGACCCAGTTTCTATCTTTTTTTTGTTGGTAGCGCTGAACAAATAATATACCTGTTTGGGTTTGCATTCTCAACAGAGCAAGAAGAATTTCTAAGTTTTAGAAGTAAGACCCGTAATTCGAATAATGTCAGAAATAACTACAAGCAGACAAATTATTTTAAGTCCATACGTATAACTTAAGTCCATACATATAACTTTTTCTTTTTGAGACAGTCTTGCTAAGTTGTCCAGTCTATTCTGTGATTTGCAATCTTCCTGTGTCAGCCTCCCAAGTAAGGAGCTGGGATTACAGGTTTTTGCTACCATGCTCGGGCCACACTTGTAACTCCTAAACTGTCCAAAGTGTGTGCTAACATGATTTGAAATGACTAACTTAGGAAAGAACAACTTCAAGAAATGTCTATTGCCTCAAAAATAAAATGTTAATACTTTGCATCCAGAAACAGATCCACTAGGCTTGGGACGTGGTGACATTTGAAGGGAAGGCAAGCTAAGAATGTTCCCAAATGGTGAAAGGAATTTATACTTTAAAGTGATCTGAGAAACCGTAAAGCAGAAATTCAGAGACTCAGTAAACTGAACCTGAAATGACCAAATAAAATGACAAAAGTAAAGAATAACAGTGTCTACCTTTCCTAAATTTTACTTTCACCCTTTTATTTGGCCCAATGGTCGGTCTGTCTCCCCATCTAATATTTTCACCTCTTGGAAACAGCAGACAGACTGACCACTGGGTAAGGTAATCCGCAGCTTGTAAGATCCCTTTCGACACTCAGAGTCAATTATTCAGTGACCTCTATACGGGAAGAAAACAACTAGAAAACAGCTAGCAGAAAATGAGATGGTAAATATGAAAGTGGGTTGTAAATTGTGAAATCCTACACAAGTATAGCATCATTATTTAGAAAAAATAAGAAGGTTAAAAGTATTTTAACAGAGAACTTGATTGTGAAAACAAAATTCTCCTATTTTTCATCCTCAAAATAGATGGAACTCACACTGAGGTTAATCTTTTCTTCCTCCACCATCAAATTTTTGCTAAAATGAAAGTCCACTAATTTGTCTGGAAAGTACAGCTATCCCTCTGTATCTCAGGGGGGTTCATTTCAGTATCCACCAAAGATACCGAGATCAGAGGAGGCCAAATTCTTTATATAAATAATGTGCAATATTTGCATATAACCTACCCACTTCCTCCCATATACTTTAAATCCCTTCAATTACTTACAATACCTAATACTGTTGCAGCAGAGCGGAGCAGCTCAGTGCTACAGCCAAGTGTTACAGTTCAGAGGCACAGCTGAGTGTTACAGCTCAGTGTGGGAGCTCTGGGTCAAAGCTCTCGAAATTTGAAGACTCAAGAATCTGATGATCACTCGAAGGGTGGAGAAAAACCTTTATTATGATGGCGGGCTCAGAGGAGTTTATACTGGAATTCTGAGCGTTTTACCAGAAATGAGAGTCTCCTTATATAGGGATCTACAGAGTAAGTGAGCATGCTCACTGAAGCAGAGGGCCAGAGTAACAGAACATTCCTGAAGCAGAGGAGTGGAGTTACGGAACATTCCTGTAGGGCATAACAGTGAGCATGCTCACAGAAGCAAGGGGCAGAGTTACAGAACATTCTCCTGAGGGGCGGAGCTGAACAGAACATTGCTGAAAGGTCACACAGTTCAAACCTTCACAGAACATTTTGATATATTGGGCAGGGGCACTGGCCAGGCAGCACAAACTGTTACAATTCTGTTACATTTCTGGAACAAAACATTCTGTGGGGAAAAAAGCATGGAGGAAATGCAAGGAGGTAAGGGCTAATCTTATTGTGTAGTATTTCTCTATCAATCCAATGCAAATACTATATAAATAGCTGTTACATTGTATTGTTTAGAGAATCATGACAAGAAAAAAATCAATACATATAAATACATCCATAATATTTTTGATCCACATTTGATTAAATCTGCAGGTATGAAACTCATAAATATGGAGAGTTGAGTGTATATATATTTAACTCACTGATTGTGTAATTCTTAGCATAGGTAATGATTTCAAAATTAATGTCTCCAGTTTGCTGAATAGCAACAGTCTCCATGAATGAAATCCCATTTCTCAAAGATATCATGATAAAATGTGCACATAACCAATGATTCTGAGAAATAGACAATGAAATGTTTCTAAAGCCAATACAATCACTGAACTATTCCTATCTACAAACTGCTATGCAAGCAAGTGAAACATCTTTGGAACAGATGGGCCTTTTAATATAAGATCTCCCTCCCTCAGTGGTAAACCTGGGGTAAAGACATTAGTGCTGCTAATTATTTCCACTTGTTTGACATTCTAGCCTATTATTGCTTGTAAATCATTCTTGCCGAAACTGAACTCTACCAGTTTCCCAGAACTTGTCAATAAGAACATCATTAACTGGCTCATGTTTTAGCACATTTTAGAAGCTTAAAATGCTGAGCATATTGCTAAAGGAAATGCAACTCTCCAGGGATCAAACAATGGAAGAATATGGTTATAAAAATAAATTCTTCTACAGAAAAAATGAAGAAAAATAAAGAAGGAAGGAAAAGAAACCATGAAAAGGCAAAAGAACTAAAAGTGACTGAAGCATGATACTCTCTCCTCTTGCTTATTTCCCTCATATTTGAAAAACAACTAAATTAACATTACATCTTAGAAGTGAAGTTTTTACCTCATCTGATCTTTTAATGGGCTGTCAAAATAGAACACACTGCATAACTATTCTGCAAAAATATCCACAGAATTTTTTTCATATTAATTATGTATTAGACATTAATATGCTTAGAACCATCTTAAGTATGATATCTAGAGTGTTTCTGGTAAGATCCTAATTGAAGAAAGAGTGGACAAAATAACAGAACAATTTCCAGCCTCATAAGTTTATAAAACAATGACAAAGTTCCAATATGAACAGAAATGCCTACAACTATATAAATGAAAGTATTTGATGCCTTCACAAAAGAATGCTAGAAACTTTTTACAAATACTCATACAAACATACATATGGTGGTATACAGGTCTACATTGTAGCACTGCCCATTTCTGTGGTCTAAATACCCTCACCCTGGCCAGCTGAATCTACCAATGTGAGATCTGTTGGCTCACATGCTTCCTGAAAATTAAAGAAATTCTCATAAGCCAGTACCACCCAATTTCAACACACCACTGCATAGACAGAGCACTTATTTGCAACAAATAGATTCCAGTTTTTCCACAGGCTGTCCAAAAAAGATGAAACTGAGACCTAAGAAATCTGAAAAAAATTTGAAATCTGAAAGAATAAGAAATCTGAAAAAATTTTCAATCACACTGAGTAGGCTCTGCATTAATGCTTTTTTATTTCATTTCATAATGAAAAATTAAAAGAGGTTTGTTTGGGTTTGTTTTCATTGTTGTTTTGCTGTTAATATAGACTTGTCATTCAATCCCTGGTACCAAAAAAAAAATTTATATATATATATAGACTTGTCTTCCAAAGTACTGCACCATTATCAATTCAACTTGAGGGGAAGAAAAGTAAAAAGGACTAAGGGACTTTTTGGACTGAAAAGATCAGTTACTGATCTTAGCAGTTACTGATTCACCAGATTTTCTCTAATATTAGCTATAACAAATCAACTGGAGAACTTTCACCCTAGCCTTTTCTAAAGTATTTATTAGTAGTAATATCAGGTAACCAAAACTCCTTCTGTTATCCCTGCACTTTTCACCTACAAGACTATCTTGACAGTAGAAAAGACAACAATAATTTCTGTGCCTATTCCCAGAAACTCATAATTTAAAATTTACAGAAATAATTTATTTAAAATTTTAATGTGAAACATTTTATTATCATTATCCAATGCAAAGCTGCCTCTGAAAGCGTTCAGATGCATAAAAACCTTTGACTTGTCTAAGAACATTTTAAATGAGCAGAGAACTTTTAATTTGCAAGTCAAATAAGGCAAAGATTGTTCTAATGACAAAGCTTCATGATCTGAAAACTTTCTGTAGATATTAATCACCAAGAATGACCAAGAATTAGTTTTAAGCACTATAATAATTACTTGCTACATCAAATGCTTATTAGAATGCCTTTGTGAATTTAGTTATTGAATAGGCTTTCATGACCTTGATATATCTTTTAGAAGTATCAGTTTCTAGTTATTTTAGATATCTCTCAGAAGGTTCTGCTGTCTTTACTAATTTTTTTTTCTTTTTAGTTCTGGGTACCAAAGCCAGGCCCTCCCATATGCTAGGCACGTGTTCCACCTACCTACATTCTTTTTTCCCTTTCACTAGTATTCTTATCAAACTATTTAAGATAAAATGCCAAGATAAACCACATTAAGATAAAATATAAAGATAAATTTATTTAAGAGGTTAGGAATGAAAAAGCTACACTGTAGAAAGTATGTGGAAGTGAAAACATGAATGGGCCTGATTTATGGCAAGCAATTATGATTCTGGTATTTGCTGATTTCATTAATAATTTTTGTTGTGACTTGTCTATCTTGGAAAATAATTGCCATGAGTTCACTTGATAGCTTGGGAAGAGACAGTTAAGTGGCAGCATCAAGTTTCCAAAGGTTGAAAGTTCTTCAAGTTTTTAAAGGTTATTATGTGGGGAAGGATTTGAATATTCTGCAAAACTCCAAAGGGCAAAACTAGAGTCAGTAACTAGAAGGTTCTGAGAGAAAGTAATGAGCACAACTGAAGAACAACCTCCCTTTCAGTCAGAGCTATGGCCAGGCAGAATGGTTGCTGGGAAATTGTCAATTCCTACAGAAGCAGAAAGGAATCTAAGAAACATGCTGCAGAGGTTGGAATGCGCTCTTAAATCCTATGATTTAATAAACCAGGCCATCTTTTGTCTGACAAACCATTGATATTCAAGCTTCAAGCATTGTCCTTTACAAATCATGGCTGCTAATAAATACGGGTTTACAATTTTGGTTGTACTCTAGAATCAAGACAAAGCCATGGGTCATCATACGCCTAGTGAACTAAGACATGATTGCAAGTGTAATGGAAAAGTACTGGTCTCTTTCCACTAATCACCTCTCATTATGCCCATGAATGAACAGCTCACCCATCCAAAGGTAAACAAGAGGATGAGCAAAAGTGATGTCATCAGAGCCTGTGTGGGTGAAAATGTCAAACGGTTCCAACAGACACAGATAAATGAAGAAAAACTTCAATTTGCTACTAAGCAGATAAAGAGGGAAGTAGAACTATCTAAAACAAAATCAACAATGTGAAAGCTTCTTTGAACAATCTCTTCTCAAATGAGCCTTAGAACTGCTTTTTCCCCAATTCTCTCAGGTAGAAGGTAACTTAAAAGTCAAATTGATTTGTCAAAATATCTTCAAGATATTATTTTTTTAATGTCACAACAAAAGACTTGCAATGTTGAATATGCACCCATTTCAGAAGCAGACGGCAATACAGTAGAATCATTTTTCAAAGCGTAAAGGGCCAAATGGAATTTTCTGGGTCGTTCTGTATGCCTGAGTCTTAAAGGGTACCTGCATCTGGCTGGGATGAGTCCCAGTGGGAGGGCTGGGTCTACTCTGGGTCTCTCTCTGAGGAATCATTTCAAACCAGGACAGACACAAAACATTCTCCTTTTCAAAGTTCAAAAATAAATAAAATTGCACTCAGATAGATAGATACCGTGTGTATATATATATATATATATATATATAGAGAGAGAGAGAGAGAGAGAGAGAGAGAGAGAGAGATTTCTGAGCTTCCTTCCCAAAGATCATACTGAGAAGGGGGCCTGAGATTCTATAAAGGATCTAGAGGTGATTGTCACACCCTGCCAGGATTGAGGAGGAATGATCTGGGGGTCAGCACTAAGAAATTTCAATAATAAGGAGGAGTGAGGGCAGCAGACAAGTGGGAATTCCAACAGCTGAGGGCCATCAGGATACAGGTTGAGGAGGGTGATAGTTCTTAGCAATTTGTGGATTCAAATAAAACTGTGAATTCTCTTCCTCCACATTTGTAAGAGAAAAAAATCACAAAATTCTACAAAGATTGTAAATCTAAGGAATCTTACACTAGGCATTTATAAGGTAGAATGAAGAAAGAGGGACAACACAGCCACCATAAATATCAACAAATAGCTGTTACACAGTCTTGTTTTCAGATCTCAGACAAATAGGAGACTACTCCATAAGAACCTTCCTTAAGAACCAAGGTTGAAGGCAGGGAAGCAAGGACCTAGGTGAGACAGACTTGGGTTTTGAATTTCAGCCCTAACACTGTATATCTGACATGGAACAAGGAACCCTTTCCTCCACTATCCTCAAATGCACTGCCTTATTAACGACTTTCTGGGGCCAGGGGTATAGCTCAGTGGTGCTACTGGCTGCCTCGCAAGTGCAAGGTCCTGAGTTCGATCCCCAGTACAAAAAAAAAAAAAACTGTTGAGTTGTTGGGGGATTAAGAAAATGCATAGATGAAACATTTCCACCATGCCAAACAACTAGTAGGTAACCAATAAATAGAAATAATATTCCCTATGACTCATACTGCTAATAATATAGACAGTCTTCCATATTGGGGACACAGAAACTTCCAACAGGAATATCAGAAGCCTCTGGAATCTGTCAAAAAGCTATGCAACCTACCTGGGTTTGGAAAATTAATTATTCCTTCAAGGAATGTAGACAACAAGGTCAGCCTAGTCTGAACCCATCCCATCTGGCAGGGCTTCTCAAACATGGAGGTGCATGTGAGTCTCCTGAAGGTCCTGGTAAAACAGACTGGATTCAGCAGATCAAGGTGACACCTGAGCATTGCAGAGAATGCCAGGCTGCTGGTCTGTGGGCCAAGCTCTGCTGCAGACTTTGAGAGTAGAAAGGCTACTTGAAACTTCTCAAATCAACGGTGTGGGGAAAAAAGAGATAGCAAGGGAAACTGACTTTTAAATAGTACCAAAAAAATTAACACAAAAAACTTTAAAAACATGAGTGCTCTAAGCGCCCCTCCACCCAAAGGTATAATTTTCAAGGCTGCTAGATGGCCTGTGGTCTAAGATTGCCTATAAGTGCTAAACTTTGTGACCAAAAATGTATCTGCTGATGTATATGAAATCTGATGTTAAATGCAGGGAGAAGGTAGAATATTATAGTGCTTACTGAAATAAATCTGCACTGCTGCAGACTATCAGGATTACAGACAATGTATTGCTTTTTTCAGTTTAAAATTCCATATTTAAATTTTAAATATACATTAAATAATTATGCCTGCTTTTACATTTTTAATGTACTTGTGAATAAATTATGAATAATCATGGATCTTTAGAGAAAGTATACTAGCTTATGTTGTTTACTGTTCTCTAAATCACTTTCAAGATTATTACTGATTGCGACTATTCTAATTTTACCTCCCACTCAAACTTATCCATCTTCTGCTACTCTTTTATTTATTTCTTCAGAGGCTAAGATAAGACTGTTAGGGAACTTTGGTTCCAATGAAGAGGAGGAAATTGAAAGGACAAAATCTCATATAAAGCCAAATAAATAACTAAATAGATTAACACTGTCTCCAATAAAGACTTTATATTTCTGACGTTATAACAATTTTATTAGTATTTCACCTTTCTCTTCCTTTAGCAATCCTATATGTCAGTTTAAACATTCTGTAAACATTCAAAAGTAAAAAGAATATTGAAATGTTTTGCTAAATAAAATATAAACCATGAGGCATCAAGGAAGAAATACAATTGCTGAACATTAATTACTTATCTTTAATTTTGCATGTCCTACAGTCTCAAAATGTTAATGTAAAATTTTAAATTGAAATGCATCATTTTTTGGTAATAAGTTCATGAATCTTTTAAAGTTATTTAAGATTCTATGCTTGGTTTGTGATAGTGTATTAAGAACATTCTTACTGAAATATTTCCTTATGAACAAAATAAACAGCTCTTTTCAAGTTTAATGATACAAATCATCAGGTACAGGTCGCGCGGAAGACGCCTAATCATCCCGCTGCAGACAGGCAGGTCTGTCCACACCCTACCGAGGTCCCCAATCGCACAGAACACACGCCGAATCAGCCTGCTGCAGACAGACAGGCCTGTGCACGCCCTACCGAGGTCCTGAGTCGTGCAGAAGACACGGAATCACCCCGCTGCAGACAGGCAGCCACCTAATTCCACAATACAAAGAAGCAGAGGACACCAGACCACCAGACCAAGGTACTGAGTCCCACTCTTCCCAGCCCAGAGGTAGGGGCTTCTGAGCCGTCGTCCCACTGCTCCTGGTCCAGAGAAAGGGGCTTCCCAGTCACCATCCCTCCCACTGCTCCCAGCCCAGAGGAAAGGGCTTTTGGGTCACCATCCCTACCACTGCTCGCGGCCCCGTCCCACCTCACCCAGGTCAGAGGAGGTAATCCGTGCAGGCACTAACAGCCCCCCACCCCAGTCAAAATGAGAAAACACATAAATAAGTCTCAAAACCACACTTCCAGATCACCTACAGAAACCCCAAAGGGAAATGAGATGCAACACTCTGATACTCAGCCACCTGGACCCACTGAACGGGCAACAAAAAGGGATCTGGAAAAAATGAAATCAGAAATAATTTCTCAGATAACAGGAGAAATTGTGCCCCTAGTGCAAGACATGATTAATAAATCTAGAGAGGAGCTGAGTAACATGATGGAATCCCAACATAGGAAACAAATGGAATCCATAAAACAGATGCAAATAGATTTCCAGGACATGAAAAATTCCACTGAAAGTCTAAACAGCAGAATGAGCCAATGTGAGGACAGAATTTCAGATATAGAAGATGAGACTGCAATTAGTGACCAGGAAAAGAAAAATTGCTTCAAAATTATAAGGGAACATGAGAAATCAATCCAGCAGCTGCTAGATGATGCAAAGAAGAATAACATAAGACTGATTGGGCTCAATGAAGAAACAGGAGAGAGTGCAGAGGACATAAAAAACCTCTTCACAGAAATAATGGCAGAAAACTTCCCAAGCAGGGGAAAAGAACTTGACATACAGATAAGTGAGGCATATAGGACTCCAAATAGGCTTGATCAAAAAAAAATCTACACATAGGCATATAATTGTTAAGATTCCAGAAACACAACAGAAGAACAAAGTTCTCCAAGCAGTCAGA